>NC_082386.1:3447700-3717700 GCF_031168955.1 Gadus macrocephalus
CCACCCAGAGAAGGACATCCGGTGCTCAGCGAGCCGCCCCTGGATAAGTAGCATGAAGGAAATTAATTGAGACGTGAAATGGTCGCCAGGCAATATGTACTTTAGGCCAGGGTTGAGTTCATCACTCAAGTCAGGAGGTGTTTGCACGGAGAAATAAGGATATTATATGTGCAAACTATTAGTAGACACATTCACATGTATAGGTTCATACCAGCAGTGGGTGAGGAGTGGAGGTGCTGGGGCTCAGTTTGTTAGGGGTGAGAGAAAGGAGGGAGAGTGATTCTCACCCCCCAATAGCCCTTATTTACCTAACAGCCATATTAGTTCATTGGATTGGGAAAACTTCACACAAATGCTACATGAGTGGGGATGCAGAACAAAAAACAATATCCAATATGGCCGCTAGGTGTTAATATGGTCTGTTAGAAGACAGCTGAGTATAGGCTGTAGTAACGTGGGTATAAAATTGTACCCCGATTGTATCCCCCCCCCCCCCCCCCCCCCCAATAGGCCGCTGACATCAATACAGCATAAATACAATGACAACAATCATAGGGACCATATTTTACCTTGTCAAAATGGCCAGGTTTGAGAGCCTTTACAGAAAAGAAGATGGACCAAATGTCACACATTAGAACCTGCCAATCCATGGATTTTTTATTCGCTCTTTATTCATTGCTGTTTTTTCTGCTGACAATTCACAGGCATTCTCTGTAACAGTTATCATATATAAAGGCAAAAATGGGGTCTATCACTGCCATAAATGAAGAAAAGCTTTTGAAAACCTAACGGCCATGTAGTGGTGCATGCTCCAGAGAAAATATTATGATGGCTGTCATATCATGAAGGTGCCTGCTGGAAGAGTTTCTGCTGCCTTAGCGCTGGCACGCTAGCTCGGATGGAACTAGCCTTTTAGGTACCAGCGCTGCTGCGATAGGATGCATCCTAGTGTGCACCAGAGCTCCAACAACCACTCTATGTGTCTACAACATCCACCCGCAGCCCTTCTAATGTGGTCAGTGGAGCAGAAAAGAGAGTGGTTGGTTTGATATAACAGACGAGCCCAGAGGGAGGGGTGGAGTCGCTGGGCTGCTGGCTTCTCAGAGATTGTTCATTTAGTCAAGTATTGATTGAATTGTCCTAATATTCAAGAATGGCTTAAGTTCTGTGTGTGTGTGTGTGTGTGTGTGTGTGTGTGTGTGTGTGTGTGTGTGTGTGTGTGTGTGTGTGTGTGTGTGTGTGTGTGTGTCTATTAGGTTGAACAATCCAAGCCATTTCGCCAGTGTTTATCGACGACGCTGGCCAAAAGAACCTAGTTACAACCTCTATTTTGAGGATCAATAAAATGCTTAGCCTGTATTACTCCATCATTTTATGTCCGGAATATTATTTTATCTCTCTATATTGGGGAACAATTCAGGTTTGATTCATTTTTTATTATTTTTGACCATCTGTTGAGGGCATAAAAAAGATCGAGAATAAATGCGTATTGTTTTAATTTGTATTATTTATTGGATTCTGGCCTATTTAGTATAGAGTAGCATTTCCCAGAAGACTTTACGGTTTTACTGCCCCCTGAAACATCAAATCAGCTCAAATATATTCCAAATCTATTCACCTGGCCCATCCTTTTTAATCCAGATAATAATTTCACCACCTGCTTTGTTCTCGCAACAACAATGTTCTCGCTGGTGGACGTGCATCCGATATTTATTTACTATTGTAATACAACACAATACTGTACGTGTGTGTATTACAAGAAATAGTACTATTCATAGTACTACCTCAGTATTTTACTGAAAAATCATGGATGGTGGCGCATTACCATGCAGCTCTTAACAATCTGTTCTACGTCTTAGAGAGAGAGAGAGAGAGAGAGAGAGAGAGAGAGAGAGAGAGAGAGAGCCCTTGAGCCCTTCATTCATTGGCACAATTATCTTATAATAACAAATTTATATAAAAATCTCAATACATGCGTTTTGTTGCAAAATACATAACAGAGAGACTTGGACTAACGTACCAAAAAAAGCTGAAACGCTCTCACCCCACAAACCCCACAAGTCTCTTTTATTCCATTTCTTCTGGTCAACTAGGTACTCATCATAACCAGACACATCAGATAATTAAGTACGCTAACTCGTGAGAGAGGGAGAGAGAGAGAGACAGAGAGAGAACTTGTGAGAGGGAGAGAGAGAGAGAGAGAGCTTGTAAGAGGGTGATAGAGAGAGAGAGAGAGAGAGAGAGAGAGAGAGAGAGAGAGAGAGAGAGAGAGAGGCAGATAGAGAGGGAGATGGAGAGAGGGAGGGGGATAGCGAGAGAGAGAGAGTTTTTTGTAGTACAAACAAAGTCAAGAGAATTGTAATACTTAGTCCTGTACCCACTGAAACCACCAAACCACCAGCGTTAAGAAACTCCATCATCCACACATTTATTTTGGAACACTCGCAATAAAAATCCTTCCTCTCTGAAAGGAAAGCCTTTTATCAGCACAAAGAGGAGGAGGTGGGGGTCGGGACGGGGCAGCGTCTCAAGTAGCGCGGCTCCGACAAGGCAATTAAACGCACCTTGGGCTTGATAGGTTTCTAATTGGAGGCTGATCACATCGGAGGAGCGCTGGATTAGAGTGTCTGCAGTGAATGGGAGAGACAGAGCGTGACAGATTAGCGTTGTGACGCCTCTTCCAGGATGAACTATGGTGTGTGTGGATGGGGGGTTAAGAACCTGCATATGAAACTGCATATGAGTGCGGTATTACTTGCTTGTCTGTGTGTGTGTGTGTGTGTGTGTGTGTGTGTGTGTGTGTGTGTGTGTGTGTGTGTGTGTGTGTGTGTGTGTGTGTGTGTGTGTATGTGTGTGTGTGTGTGTGTGTGTGTGTGTGTGTGTGACGTGTGTGTGTGTGCGTGTGTGTGTGTGCGTGTGTGTGTGTGTGTGTGTGTGTGTGTGTGTGTGTGTGTGTGTGTGTGTGTGTGTGTGTGTGCACATGTGTGTTTGCGTTAATGGTCTTGCTTGTGTGAATGTGAACTTGGCCAACAGCTACAGAGGGGGAATTCAGGGTGGGTGCAGTGCTGGTGGTGAGAGAGAGAGAGAGAGAGAGAGAGAGAGAGAGAGAGAGAGAGAGAGAGAGAGAGAGAGAGAGAGAGAGAGAGAGAGAGAGAGAGAGAGAGAGAGAGAGAGAGAGAGAGAGAGAGAGAAGGTATTTTTATGCAATCAAATGACAAATTTACATTCAGATTGCAATTCTAATTTGGCTCAAACTAGTTCAAGCAATTATTGAACCCATCCTGCTCTATGGAAGGGAAGTATGGGGCCCACAAACAATCAAACTTTTTGACCAATGGGAAAAACATCCATTTGAAATTGCAAACACTGAATTTTGTGAAAGCATTCTGCAGGTACACCGGACAACCACCAACTGCGCCTGCAGAGCTGAATTAGGCCAGTATCCACTACTATTAAAAATTCTAAAACGATAGATTAGATGTTGGCTACATCTAAAACAATCTGACCCCCACTCCACCCAGCACAAAGCTCTGCAAAGCCAAGCGATAGACAGTCCCTTCACTCAGCTGGTCCTGAGACTCTGTCCACAGACAGGTTCCCCCTCTGCTATGCCTCAGGACCAGCCTAAGAACATATCAACACAGAAAACACACAGAGAGCAAAATGCAGTGTTATCTGGCACTAATCAGACAGTACACTGTGGCTCCCTATCTGATCACAGTGACCGATTTTAGACACAGAGTGATCTTAACAAAGTACAGACTGAGCACTCACAGCCTGTCCACAGAAACAGCCCGATACAAGAAATCATGGCTGCCCTAAGAGGCGAGGCTGTGCCAGCAGTGTGAAAAAGCTTCTGTAGAGACCGAGCAGCACTTCTTCCTACACTGCCCCAAATTCTAAAATGTCAGAGAGAGAGAGAGAGAGAGAGAGAGAGAGAGAGAGAGAGAGAGAGAGAGAGAGAGAGAGAGAGAGAGAGAGAGAGAGAGAGAGAGAATGAAGGTTGGGTCGTTAAGGCGCGCGAGAGAGAGAGAGAGAGAGAGAGAGAGAGAGAGAGAGTTAAAGTTAAGGGAAGTTAAGGGAAGCGAAGAAACTTAACAATGGTCAGAAGACAAAAGGGGGGGGAAAAACAAGTGGTTCTTCTCAAAAATGTAGAGGCGGCCAAGAAGTACACAGAGCCAAGCTTCAGTAAATCGTAGTTCTGCGTCCCATACGCCGCAGGACTGCAGACTACCTTTATTCATGACCCAGATTAAACATGGAAAATGGCACACCCAACAAACAAACACGTCATTCTCGGTGACGGTGGAGGCAACGATAAACACAACATGTTAACATGCAACAACACACAACTATACCCAACCAATTAGTAAACCCCAACCCATTAACCCCACTTATCCAAACAATTACACAGGACGACAAAGGCCCTTTGATTAACAGGCAACACGGATTCCTGGGATCCCCTGCGCAAACCCGAACCCGAAATTTACAATGAAATAGATAAATCAAAATTCTTAAAATGAATAACAGAACTACTCTCACTACCTGAGACAGATGTCAACATATGTTTTCAAAGGCTGTCTTTCTCGATGTGTGCGTATGCAAGGGTGTGTCTGTGTGGACCGGGGCAGACTGAGAGAGGCAGACTGAGGCAGACTGAGAAGGGCAGACTGAGAGGGAGACTGAGAGAGGCAGACTGAGAGAGGCAGACTGAGAGAGGCAGACTGAGAGAGGCAGACTGAGAGAGGCAGACTGAGAGAGGCAGACTGAGAGAGGCAGACTGAGAGGCAGACTGAGAGAGGCAGACTGAGAGAGGCAGACTGAGAGAGGCAGACTGAGAAAGGCAGACTGAGAGGCAGACTGAGAGAGGCAGACTGATAGGCAGATTGAGAGAGGCAGACTGAGAGAGATAGACTGAAGCAGACTGAGGCAGACTGAGAGGCAGACTGAGAGAGGCAGACTGAGAGAGGCCGACTGAGAGAGATAGACTGAGAGAGATAGACTGAGAGAGATAGACTGAGGCAGACTGAGAGAGGCAGACTGAAAGAGGCAGACTGAGGGAGGCAGACTGTGAGGTGTGTGTGTGTGTGTGTGTGTGTGTGTGTGTGTGTGTGTGTGTGTGTGTGTTTGTGTGTGTGTTTGTGTGTGTATTGATTATTAACATTCTATATCTATTGATCCATTGATGACCCTTATGAGCTGAACTAGATGGATGATTGAGCCAAAGTACTGCTAGATGATTCCGCCTGGACCCAGGAAGACATCAGAAAGGGTTTGAGTTAGGTTCCTTAACAGATATGCATGGCTGAAACATTCTCCACTTAAAGGTGTGAGTGAACCATTTCCTTCTGCGTACCCTAATTAGGTGTACTTTTACAATGTGGAGGAGGTAACGTTACGCTGTGTAATCCTCTTACAAGACACCTCTCAGTGGCCTTTGTACGTAGTGCTCTATCTTCAGATGTCCTGTGATTCAACATTCAAAGCAATATCTATGGAATTGTTTTACACACACTCACACTCACTCTCACCTGGCTGCGCTCCCATAGCCGGTGAGCATCGGGTCAGGTGTTCTTTGTTTTGCCGGTCGATAAGTGGAGTCAACAGAACAGAATAATTGCTAATGAACTCACCAGATCCTCCCGCTGGAGTTGATATGCACAATATCATTTTCTTTAATGCAACCCTCATGTTAAAGAATATAAAATACCGGTGACTAGGTAAATGGACAGCATTTATATAGTGCTTTTCTAACCTGTGGCCACTTAAAGCACTGTTCAATTAGTGCCTCACATTCGCCCGTTCATACACAGAACCATGCAAGGTCACAGCTCATCAGGAACAGTTAGGTTTATTGTTCAGGGACATCTCGCTGCTTTGCTTAGGGGGAGAGTAGCCACAACGTAGACCATTAGTATGCATCAAGAATTAATATTCATCATCATTTCTTCCGCCTTGTGGGAAGATAAAATGTGATTTATACGAGTTACGTCTTCCATTATAAACATGCAAATATGTTGGCCTCTTCTGCCCTAATGATTATATAAGGTTATCACTCACTTTAATCAGCTCAAATACATGGATGTTAGTGTGAAAATTTATTTTTCACTTTCACGTTTTGAATGATATGCATTTATTGAAACATCTGCAAGTGGCAAATATAAAACCGGTTGCACTTGAATCTGAAATGAGGTTTGAGATTGAGATAGGCAGGAGGATATTTTATCACTTATCGTGAATAATTTTTTTTGGAGCCTTACATAAGCCTTTAAAAAATAATATGCAGCATCATTAAATATGAAGGAAAGGACCCCCTCTTGTCCCCAGTATTAAGCGCTTACATGAAAAGAGAAATGCAATCTATCTTTGTCTCCCCTACATATTCTTTTACAGGATTCTACTGAGGAAGTGAAACAGAAAGAATACCCACACACAAACCAACCCCCCCCCACACACACACACACACACACACACACACACACACACACACACACACACACACACACACACACACACACACACACACACACACACACACACACACACACACACACACACAGACCAGACACACTAAAGAACAAGAAAGAAACACGCTCGGCAGAATATCTTTGCAACGCGCTGGAGTCACCAGACCCATATCTCAATTCATGTGAACTCACACGGAACACAAAGTAATGCATAACTTAAAACTTCACGCAGGAAAAATAGCTAAAGTTAGTTCCTTGGGAAAACTTTGTGGTGTTGCTTTGCAGCCTCTTTGCCGGGCTGCACAGCTGTGTTCTCCACCAGTAATTTCCCCATATCTCAGAGGGTTCACCTCATTTTGTACATTAATAAAACAATCCATTGTTTCTTCTTTATTCCTGTTCAGGGTCTGGCAACAGGCTCAACAGGGGATATTGTCCTACTAGGCTTTCTTCAACGTTTCTACGTCAGTGGCAAGGGTATTATTTGTGTGAGTGTGCACAAACGTGTTGTGCACGTGTGTGCACCTGCATGCGTGTGTGTATGTGTGCATTTGTGTGCACTGTGTGCCTGTTTGTGTATGTGTGTAGGCATTTGTGCTCAATAAGAGTAAAGGGGCAGAAATCTGGACCCTCAGCGCATGTGCTAAAAGCATGTGCTCGTTGAGAACCATCAGGGGAGTGGACACATCGACCTCCCGAGCCCAGCGTCTTCAGATCTTGAATTATTATACAATATGGTCCTTCTTAGGTGGACATTTGAGGAATGCACCACAGTCCACAATTACAACATTCATTGTATACAGTAGATGTGTATGTGTGAGACAAGGGTTAGTGCATGGGGGTGTATCTGTGCTGATACACACCATGTTGTTGTTGAATGTCGATGGTAAAGTGCACATTAGGGTTCTTATGAACACGGACCATTTCTAATTCCGTGTTTGGAAAAACATTATGCAAAAATAGTCAAACATTGATAATAATGATATGAAAACAAAGTATAATAAGAAAAACAATTATAATGGTGATCATACACTTCAGTTTTGGCCTTATTGTACAATTCACTTCTCTTTTCTGTTATTGGTCTATTTTTTGTCTCTTGCCATATACTTTGTGAGACATCAACTTGATACAAACAGCACAAATCCTTGGAGAGATCTTTCTCTACCTTTAACGCAACAAAAAAAAATTGTTCCCATAAGCGCTGGTTATACCACTAAGCCACAGATAGGCTCTTGGAATCATCAGCCAAACTACAGTTGATGGTCCAGCCCAGCCCCACCTTCAACTGAGTATCTGTTGAAAGCTTCAGCGCTAAGTAGGTCTGAACATAGCAACAAAATGACCCACAACCTTTATCTTTCTAGGTAGAACGATCAGAGAAACAAGCTGGGGAAAGAGTGGTCAGAGAAAAGACGGGGAGAAAAATGGGGAAAAAAACAGAATGCAAATCCAAACATAGACAGAAAGACAGAGAGAGACAGAGAGAAAATAATGGATTTTTCTGTTTACCCAAGTAGTGTTTGTGTCCTCAAGGACCTCTCGCTGAATGTTTTCCTGCATGAAATGATCATTTAACGTTTGTTTATCTTTTGTTTGTTCTGGATAAGTAGTAGTACTATCTCTCTTTTATTAATTCTCAAATGTTCCTGGCCTCCACCTATGCATAATGCTCTTTGTTTTCTCTTTAAATATGTTCACACACACTCAATCTCGCACTCAAACACACACACACACACACACACACACATATTCCTCCATCCACTGGACACCCCCTGCCCTCCCACGCACACACAGGCACAAACATACACACACATAGACAAACTCAGTCTCACATGCACACACACACACACACACATACACACACATACACATAAACTCAGTCTCAAACAAACACAGACACACATATTCAGTCACACTTCCACTTCCACACACACACACACACACACACACACACACACACACACACACACACACACACACACACACACACACACACACACACACACACACACACACACACACACAGAGTGAATACATATTTAAGTGATGTATTCATGTGAGGTGGCCACAGGACTTCTGCTTGAAGCAATATGATAGATGGATAGGTTGAGTGGTAGCTGAGAGGAATATGGATGGAGAAATAAGAGGATGGATGGCCATATAAAATACAATGGATAATGCACAGATGGATGGAGAGAATATGGAGTGATAAATAATGTATTACAAAGAATGGGCATATCAGAACCGACATGGCACGATAAAAATAAAAGTTTTATAAAGCTTTGACGGGTATTTGATTGAATGGGTGAATAGCCTGAGAAAGGTTTGGCTGATCTCAAAGACAGATCGCAAAATATGTTAAAGATTTGATATTATGCGTTTTTGACTTCTCCCTTTGCTTGAGACTTTTATATGCCGTATTTATACAAGTTTAACGTCTGCTAAGCTATACAAGTCTAAGTTTGAGCCCCTCAATAAGTACATGAAACAGCTTGTTTGTGCTCAAACTTTACTTCTGTGATAAAATAAGTAGGCTATAGGCCATAGGCAGAGATACGGACGCAGTAAGGGATTGCAGTAATACGAGTGATTGAAATTGCCATTTAAACCACCAAAGCGGTCCAAACCCAATGAAAACATTTCATACTTGCAAGTCACACTGGGCGCAGCCATCTTGAATTCTGTCCCGGCTTCCTTGCTTGGTCTCCTCTGAGTTCAACCGAGCAAGCAACTTTGCCGTCCGAGGAAAAGGGGGGTGTTCATGCGTGTCGCTCGGCAACGTCCTCGGACCTCCGAGACGGATGGATAATAAAACGCACCATTAGGGATCCTAACTTGTATGTATGCTTTATTAGTTGCGGATCGTTCAAACAAGGTAGCTACTAATGAGTGATGGTTGAGTCTATCATAGCTGAGTGGTACACCCAGTGCAAAAGATACTGAACGTCATTGTGTGTAACGTTTTGGTTAATCAGCTGTAGGTCTCGGCTAACTTCCTAGCTCCTGTCATTGGGCCATAATGTCTTGATTCATCTGATGTAGTATTATTGCTCGGCTTACGCGCTCCCTAAAGTAATTGAGATGAGTTGGAGTCATGATAAATCAAGCTCTAATATCACGTAGGGCCCTCTTTTTTAACGGTCTGAAACGCAAGTGAGAAGTGCCAAGCGCAAGTAGCTTTGTGGGCGGTTCTATGGCGATGTCGCTAGTTTACCGGTGCGAAAAATGACTCTTGCGCCCGGCGCAAATCTAAAAAGGGTTGGTCTGAAGTAGCCTTATTACCCGTAGGTGTGGTTTGGGCGTAACGTGCAATAAACCAATGAGAGTGCTAGCTCCCATCCCCTTTTAGAGCCATGAGCGCATTTGAATCTGACAAGTTGATATTTTGACACCACGTCTGCAGTCTCCGATGAGACAGATGCACATGAATTTCAAACTTCAAATGGCTCAGTTTATGGCCAAATAATATGGCCTAATTTCTGAAACGTCAAAATAGCACCAGGGAACGTTTGCACCAGAACACGCCTCCTCCTTTCGCCGAGGCGCCTTTTGGGGCGCAAGATCATTCCCTAATTTACCGACGTGTGGCGCAGGAGGGAAAAGAACGCTCTTCGCCAGTTGCAAACTAGCAACGACACATGCGCCAGTGATTAAGTCAATTGCGCCGGATGCAAGATAGGGCCCGTGATGTTATTACTCCTTTTACATTGTAGCAGGAAATAATCAATCAAAAACTTTAGAGTTTTAATACCAAGAGAAAAAAATACAAGTAATTCATTAATTATTTTATATATGTATATAGAACAAAGGTACTTAACAAATCTGCCTGACGTGCCATTCAAAAATCCAAGATGGCGGTCATTTTTCAAGATGGACGCCAAATGTGTCTGCCGAAAATGGTTTTGCTCATAGATATGCATGTACTTGATGGATTTGAGTGATCTTGGTGTTGAATTGTATGTTTTCTTCCATGCTGAACCTAATTATTTTACCTTCACTAGCATTATAATACTGTAAATGGTATAAAATGAACACTTTATATGAAAAAGCAACATAACACATCAAATAATACTCCTAATACTTTATTTACACAAATATAACCATTAAATATACCCATTTTGCATTAAGGTATTTAGCATTTGGATCATGTTATTCAGGACGGAAACAAAATTTGACCCTACTCAGACCCTACTCAGAATTAATACTGTAAAAATCGTCCTAATCGTCCAAAGCAAACTATTACAGTGGCCCAAACACTGAAACCAACGTACACCGCTGTATATGTAGCACTACAGCTGACATACACAGCTGCAGAGTGCAGTGCAGGCGAGCCCTGAACGAAAGCATTTGCATCTCCGGTTGCAGCCTTTCTTGCAGGAACACTGGGTCAGTTCCTGACAGCTGGCTGCAATAGGTGGAAGCGTTGTCCAACAGATCTGCCATATGTCTCCCTTCTGATTCCATTCCATGAGGGCTGCACTGGTTGGTGGGATCGCATCATAGGACCTCTGCTTACGGGCAATGAGATTCAGCCTTGCCTCGTCAACACCGGTAGCTGCACTTGATCTGTCATACATGACGACAACAAAATTCTCCAGCTTCTGCAGGTCATCTTCAGAAACCTCTGTTGGACAGTTGCTGAGTTTTGTAAAGGTTTTAGAAACCTCATCACAGACTTCCCAAGTCAGCCATGCAGATTTCTTTCCCTTCCCATGGAAAGACGAGACCACGTCACAGCCTGTGAATGCATGGAAATACAGGATCCCACTGGCTTTCTCAGGTCCTATTGCGGAAACTACCTCATGGACTGGTATCCATCGAGCATTGGCTCCCTGCCCAAAGGCAATCCAAATTTTTTCAAGACCAAGCCTCTGCAGGGATGGCAGCTTAGACACTGCTATGACGAGCACGTCAGTATCATTGGCTTTGATGACAAGTGACTTGCTACCCTCTGCAGTTGCATCTCTTCCATGTACAAATATCCGGGTATCAGCTTCTTCATGACAGCATGGGGCCACAGCATCTAAGGATTTGATTTTGTTGCTGATGACATCTTCTCCTTTTGTCACGATGACCATACTTGTGGTTCCAGCCTGACATATTTTCTCTGCGAGAAAGTGGAAGAGCTCAGTTTTGTTGTCGTCATCCCGCAGGAAGCTTCTCCAGTTTGTTGGGGTCCTGCTGGTTCCAGTCACTCTTCTTCTGATCCCTTGACCTCTTTTTGACCTGGTTTCAGATTTCAGACTAGACTTCTTGTACACATCAAAGATGACATCGACTCGCTTGAATTTGGTGCCAAAGGATTCCACTTTTGGAAGGATGTCTTCTTTTGCATAGTCATTGAAAGTCTTCGGGCTGCGTGGAGGTAGGGAATTGATGAGCGCTGATCCATCAATGATGATGGTGTCAGCCTTTGGTTCGCTATCAGGCAATGTCAGCAGGGCCTGAAGAATTTCAGTTAGCTGTGACTTCTGGCACATACGAAGCCTGCCATTGTCACTGAGAGATGCAGGTGCTGACTGGTTCTCATACTTGAAGAATTCTTGCAAGTCACACTGTCTGTTTTGGCAGGATATGAAGAGCCGGGAGAACAAGTGACAGTCATCTTTAAGCACTTTCTCCTTGGAGCTGCTGGCTGCCTGCTCGTGCTTGAAGAAAGAAGCCTTGTTCTTTTTGATTGGCTGATAAAATGTGCATTCTTCTTCATTCTCCAAGGCCTCCATAAATGACTGGAACTTCTCCTTGCCTCTCTCATGATGACTACCAACCAGTTCAGCTAGTGCTGGATCTGCAATGTTCTTTGTGTCAAGTGCCAGCAAATCAGCAGACTCTTCTTGGAAAGGGTTGCCCATCTCTTTTATCACACTGAACAGTGCCTCCACCCTCTCAAGGAAAGATGTCTGGGCACTTAAGGTCTGTTCATGGTGTTTGGTGCTGATGGTTGCGTCTTTCACACCAGAAATAGCCTCATATGCAAAGACTAGATGGCTCACTTCATGTCCAGCCACCATCCATCTCCGAAGTGCCCCTGGGTCCTCTGTTAGTCCAATGGCTCCTCCATCACCCTTGATGGCTGCGTTGTTCTGTTCATGGGCTTGCTCAATGGCCATGGCAGAGAAATCTCTTCTGGACTTGTGGACAACAAAGTTTCCTTTGTGAAACTCTCTGGCTACTTCTTGATGCTGCTTCTCAAGAGACATCATGTCTCTGAAATGAACTGGAAGCCACCGAGCATAATTCATGTTGTTATTTGCAAAGAAGTAGGGGATCAGTTCTGAGAGTGCTTCACGGTACAGGTCAAAGTTTCCTTCCCTGAAGGAGCGTATCAACAGGAGCAGAACCAGCTCCATGTCCAAAACCAGATCCCAGAACTGGAATTGTGGACTCTGAGGTCTCCGCTGCTCACACCAGTCTTCAAAGGAGAGCGTAGGTCTGTCAGTCTCCTCAGAGCAGTAGTCTTGGTAGGCTTCTTTCTTCAGTTTATACAGGCTGCATGCTGTGATTTGGCGGGCCAATCTTGTCCTGGTGATACTTGACACAGTCAGGAATGACTCAGCTGTACCAGATGAGGCCACCCCTGCTTCAGCGATAGCACTGGTCCAGCCACTTTGTTCCAGTAGTTTTCCAAGGGAAACAAGAGCAGCCTTCTCTATGTGAAGTCCCCCAAACATGATAAGAAATTGGTCCTCTCCATACTCAGGCCACTGCCACTGAATTTGTTTTGCTAGTGCAAATAGTGGTTGGTCAGCAGCTATGACCGGCGTCTGCCCTGGGTTGAGGAAAGCAACTGTATCTCGAATCTTCCCCATGGCATGTTTGATTGTTGCAACCGAGTGAGCCTGGTCTCGTATCAAAGGCAACAGTGATGTCATGCTCACTTGAAAAGGTTGGCTCCTCTTCTGTGCTGCATGGTGGGCTGCCCATGTGATACTGAGAGTATCACCCACTCTCTCAGTGACAGACACCTCATCAAGCCACCTGTACTCTTCCTTCAGGTGTGGCTGGATTGAATGTAGTGCTTGGTATAATTTTCTTGGCACAGCTGGAGGTTTTGGGTTCTTAGTAAGGTACGCTGGTTTAACATTGGTGAATGCTTCAGGAAGCTCAGGAACTTTCTTCACCCTGTAATCTCCACTGAGCTTCACTGGCTCTCGTTCCTCACCAGGATGTTCAGGGCTTGGGTGTTGGAACAGAGACATACTGGTACCATGAAAAGAAGTTTGAGCTGTAGTTGCTGTTGGGTTGTGGTCGATGTTGTCCACCGCGGACGTTGTGAACACCTGCTTCCTCAACACTGGTGGACAGACAACTCCATCATCCACGTACTGAGCTACAACAGCTTCTCCAAGCTGGGCTGAGATTTCTAAGACTCTATCATAGGTGATGCTGAGTCCATTGTCATGGAGCATGTCTATGAGCTGCCTCTTCCTTGTTTTTGCAAACACAGACATGCCCATGTACACAACAAATGGTGTCTCCCGGTCCTTGGAATGTCTGTGGACGTGAGATCCGGCCTTGTATTTGGCAAAACAATTGTACTGTAAGAGCTGAGCCATTGCAAGGTCAGACTTTGAGGCTCCATGTTGGAGTTGTGACTTGATGTCTGCTCCATGCTCAATCATACAAATAAACTGAAGCAGTGATGATGGGACAGCATCTTCTAGGCACCCATCATGGAACGTGCCATTCCACTGTGATTTGGGTTGAAGCATTTCACGTCTGATCATCCCAGCAGCCTTTCCAAGATGAACAGCTTCTCCATATTTGCTTGCTTGTGCAAGAATTGACCCTACATCCTTCTTAAAGGCCAGTAGGACATCACGTCCATGATGTTCAGCTTGTAGATCGGGGATGTGTTGAAGCAGCTGGTCCTTCAGTCGGTAGCATGAACATCATGACTGTTGATGCCAAGCTGCTCCAGCCTCTGCCTGTAGAGCATACATAGGTCGGCAAGTCGGAAGACTGATGGAGCTGAACTCTCACTTGCAGATTTTGTCTCAATGATGTATGTTACCAGTTCAGAGAAGGCAATTGGATATGCATCCCTCTTTCCTACCTCAGAGTTTTCTGCTTCCCTCAGCTCTTCAGCACGCAGGTGAGCTCGTTCTCGGTTGTAGAGACCAGCCAAGCATGCACTGTGGTACTTCAGTTCCTGCGCCACCACATCTCCAGCACTCAGTTTGGCAAGCAGCTTTCCATCACTGAGAGTCTTTGCACACTTGTTGACCCTCTTAGCTTGTCTAAAGTCATCCAGATCTCCCTCCTCCTCACATATAAAACATTCTATCCGTTTGGGGTCTGACAATCTCCATGGTATTTTGTTGCTGCCGCTGCTGCTGTTCTCATCCATCGCAGGAGACGTTTTCTTTTCTGCCCTTTGTAACTTACTGTTGCTGAACAGAAGCCTGCAACTAGCATGGTACTGTGCTTGATTTTTCCTCAGGGTTGCCTCTATCCCACTGCCGTCATCAAGCCTTCGTGGGTCCATCTTGATTGGTAGTGCATTCACTGCATGAAATAGAGGAATATTCCTCCCTAAGAGGCTGTATCCATCCTCTACCCTTCGGGCAGGATTTGCAAGTGGAGATGTGAGGCATTCACTTTTCTCTGTTTGACAGAGGCAACACTTGGTCCAGTTGGTCTGCCATGATGCAGTCTCACCTTTGGTATTTAAAGCCATTCTGATGACCAGGGCCGAGTGTTTATCCTTTTACCAACTTGTATGTTAGAAAGGCCAGAGACTTTAGCAGATTGTGCACGCGCAGAGATCCGTTGCCCAGCAACCTCTTGTGTTTGAGTTAGTTTGCGGCAAAACACCAGAAGAGTCTGCACGGTGTTAGTTTGGCTGTTAGTGTATTAGTGTATTAATAAATGTAAGATCTGTTACATATTATTATATGTTAGACCTGTGTAATAGTTATAAGCTTTCTTGTATATGTATTATTTGTAGCGTGAGTTGGGTTTTTTATTCCTACCGTGAATATGCTCGTTAATGGCAGTTAAGCTATAATTAGATTACTAAAGCGAATTTAAATGACCACTAGATGGCGGTATAATCACCACTATTTATTGTCATAACCTATTTGCTGTGTGTCAGATATATGTATATATTAATGCATGGCATACCCCCTCAAACACAGAGCAGTGCCATGTCGGCACTAGCAACTTCTTGGAGCCATAGAGTTAGGTAAGTACTGAGGACCAGTGCCTGGATTCCATCAGGAGATTGTGGCTGACTGATGAAACAAAGGTCCTACCTCTACTACAACACCCTACACCCTATGCACTAAATGTAAATACTGTTCTATACATTTAGAAATTATCATCATGCACATAGTAAAAAATAGCAAAACACTCATTAGGCAAGCGAAAATGCAGAAAAAGGCTGATCTAAATAGCCAAAAAGTGTGAAGTTATTCACTTCTTTTTTTTCTCTAGAAAAAATTTGAATCAGCATGCAAGAAAACATAGAAATCCACAACAAGATCATTCAAATCCATAAAGTACATGGATTTATATGAGAAAAAACATTTTCGGCAGACACATTTGGCGTCCATATTGAAAAATGGCCGCCATCTTGGATTTTTGAATGGCACGTCAGGCAGATTTTCTAAGTAGACCCTTGGGAACCACTATGCCAAATTTGGTGCTTGTATCACATTTTGCACAATTTCAATGAAAAATGGCTGTTATCTGCCCTACTATATGGGGATGCTCTGCTGAGCCTTTTCGTTGAGGTGTTTGAGGACCCATCACCCTTTGTTGAAGACTCACGTTTCAGTCAAGGGGCGAACGGAAACCTATATACTGTCCAGCTGGATCAGAAAACTCCTGGCGTATCCGGAGCCCAACACACGACGGGATGACCGTCCTGACATGCTGTCAAAAGTAGCACCAGCTGACAAAGCTGTGATACAACAGGAGATACCTGTAACACGTGCTTGGAAAGGAAGTATTACCAATCCTGTTTAAAACAGTGTTTATTGTGTTTATACAAGGATGCTTCTGTGAAGTGTTTGTACATTTGCTAAATATTTATTTACATCGAAGTAAACTAATTTGTCATGTCTTCATTCGTGTTTTGGGTCATATGATAGAATGAAACATTACTCTTTAGATTATACACTGTTCTATCTCATAAAAAGCATGCAAAACATCAGTAGGGCCGAGATCGTTTATTGGCCTGTGGCATGTGCCACCGCGACCACTGACATACCATGGCATATGCCGTTCTGGAACGGTAACTGCCGTTCTGAAACGGTAACTGCCGTTCTGAAACGGTAACTGCCGTCGCGACCACTGACATACCATGGCATATGCTGTTCTGGAACGGTAACTGCCGTTCTGAAACGGTAACTACCGTTCTGAAACGGTAACTACCGTTCTGAAACGGTAATGCCATGGCATATGCCTTTCTGGAACGGTAACTACCGTTCTGAAACGGTAACTGCCGTTCAGGTGGAACGGTAACTGCAGTTCCCAACAATGGTATGTGACACCAGCATAACTCCTCCGTATAATTTCAAGACAGGTATTGCCATAAATGTAAAGGTATATATATTTGGTATTTATTGACACAATATCACAACATAACGCCGTAAATAAAGGGATTTACACGTTTCTCTCGTCCGTGCTGTTGCTAGGATATTTCCGATCTGTTTTGTTGTTGCTTTTGTAATGACAGATGCTTTTGAAAACAGCCGGACTTGCTCCGGTGACGGTAGTTATAGCCTAGCCTTCTAGGTGGCCATAGAGCTAGTCTATTGCTTTGTTCCATTATCCATACTATCCGCAGTCATTATACTTTATTTTAGTATGACTTCTTTTTTTATATAGTTTGAGTACGTAGTGCGTTGCAATTAAGATCAGGGCGAAAGGAAGTGTAGTGAAAGGACCCGGATGGTATACTCAAACGGTCAAACCGATGAGTGTGGATTGATGTACACCTTTCGTGCTCCACGGCAGCGATCTAATAGCTACGTAGCTGAAGAGGCGGAGCCAGGCTGAGCCAACGTCGGCGCATTTTCTTTAATAGGTCCATGCATTTTCCACGTATCCTGCATTAATGGAGTCATTTTGTTGTTTTAATAGCTTTATAACTGCTATGTGTAAAGAGTTCACCGAAAAAACGGTAGGTGCCAGTAGAAACTGGTAATTACCATTTTCCATGAGTGGCATGCCAGCGGAAAAACGGTAGGTGCCAGTAGAAACTGGTAATTACCATTTTCCATGAGTGGCATGCCAGCGGAAAAACGGTAGGTGCCAGTAGAAACTGGTAATTACCATTTTCCATGAGTGGCATGCCAGCGGAAAAACGGTAGGTGCCAGTAGAAACTGGTAATACCATTTTACATGAGTGGCATGCCAGCGGAAAAACGGTGGTTCCAGTAGGAAATGGAACTTCCGATTAACATAATTGGCTTGCCAGCGGAAAAACTTTTGGCCTGTATGCCATGATACCACTGGATCATGTCGATATAGAAAGGTTTATGACACTGGATCAGGGTTAAATGATAGGAACCTATAGGCCTGCTTAAATTATTTGGTTAAACACCAATAACAACAAATGCAAAACTTAATATTTGGCCTATTGAATAGTTATGAGCTGAAGCAGTCATACAGTAGGCTTTATTATAGGCTACGCTACTAGAACATCTTGATAAAACACGAGTGGAAAAATGGATGACTGTCTAGCCATAGCCTACAGTGCCACCCCTAACGGAAACTACGATCGCAACCGCAATAAACATCTCGCTTTGAACGGTGAACACTTTACACATAGTAGTTATAAAGCTATTAAAACAACAAAATGACTCCATTAATGCAGGATACGTGGAAAATGCATGGACCTATTAAAGAAAATGCGCCGACGTTGGCTCAGCCTGGCTCCGCCTCTTCAGCTACGTAAGATCGCTGCCGTGGAGCACGAAAGGTGTACAATCCACGATTCCACACTCATCGGTTTGACCGTTTTGAGTATACCATCCGGGTCCTTTCACTACACTTCCTTTCGCCCTGATCTTAATTGCAACGCACTACGTACTCAAACTATATAAAAAAGAAGTCATACTAAAATAAAGTATAATGACTGCGGATAGTATGGATATTGGAACAAAGCAATAGACTATAGCTCTATGGCCACCTAGAAGGCTAGGCTATAACTACCGTCACCGGAGCAAGTCCGGCTGTTTTCAAAAGCATCTGTCATTACAAAAGCAACAACAAACAGATCGGAAATATCAACAGCACGGACGAGAGAAACGTGTAAATCCCTTTATTTACGGCGTTATGTTGTGATATTGTGTCAATAAATACCAAATATATACCTTTACATTTATGGCAATACCTGTCTTGAAATTATACGGAGGAGTTATGCTGGTGTCACATACCATTGTTGGGAACTGCAGTTACCGTTCCACCTGAACGGCAGTTACCGTTCCAGAAAGGCATATGCCATGGCATTACCGTTTCAGAACGGCAGTTACCGTTTCAGAACGGCAGTTACCGTTTCAGAACGGCAGTTACCGTTTCAGAACGGCAGTTACCGTTCCAGAACGGCAGTTACCGTTCCAGAACGGCATATGCCATGGTATGTCAGTGGTCGCGACGGCAGTTACCGTTTCAGAACGGTAGTTACCGTTTCAGAATGGCAGTTACCGTTCCAGAACGGCATATGCCATGGTATGTCTGTGGTCGCGACGGCAGTTACCGTTTCAGAACGGCAGTTACCGTTCCAGAACGGCATATGCCATGGTATGTCAGTGGTCGCGGTGGCACATGCCACAGGCCATTAAACGATCTCGGCGTCTCTCCAAAACATACTCTTCTTCGGTCACTTGCCTCAAAGCATGCATTGTCCGCTTTAATGTTGTTTATGATCTGCAGGGTATGTACGCTCCCAAAGCTTGCTTACATTACATCTGCCACATGCCAACACAAAACTGGGGAAGACAGCCTTCTGTTTTAAGGCACCCTTCATTTGGAATGAGGTCCAAAAATCACTAAGGTTGTGCTCATTTATTTCACTTAGGGAATTCACAAGTCTTATCATATGTACACCTGCCTTCTCCTGCAATGATTGTTACTCTTGAACCAACCATTGTATTTTACTGTATTTATTTTCAACCCAGTCGCCAAGAAAAAACGTTGACGGTGTACGTTTCCATGAACACTGGAGACGTACTATTACAACGTAAAAACAGCGTGTTATACCTACAGTATCCATGCGTGCCGCTGTGGAGGCGGGTTTCGAGGTTTGGGTTTCACGGCTTTCGCGGCAAATTGTGGACACGATTGTTTAGGGGGGGGGGGGAGGTAGACTGTTGTTGACCGGGGGAGGGGGGGGGGAGACACGTTTGTTGAGGGGGGGACGACGACATGATTGTAGGGGGGGGGGGGGGGGGGGGGAACACGTTAGTTGAAGGGGGACGACGACGACGACACGTTTGTTGAGGGGGGGGGGAGACACGTTTGTAGGGGGGGGGGGCACGCTCGACAACGAGAGTTGGTTTTTATTGAACGCTCGACAACGAGAGTTGGTTTTTATTGAACGAGACTTCAACACGGAACAGCTGCACGAAACGATGGTCACGTCACTCTCGGTGACGGTGTCGACAACAATGAACACACGAACAATGTCAATAGAACAACACACAACCACATAACATCCCGAACCCATCAACCCCACTTAATCCTAACAACAAAACAAGTTAACAAAAGCCCCATTTGTCAACTGACAACCCCAATTCCCAGAATCCCCCGCGGCTCCGGAACACGGCGTAGTTTATATTAATCTTTATTATCCGAATGGGAAATGCAATATTTTAGGACAGATACACCATTAAACGCGTTTCTAATGACATTTCTAGCGAGAAATGTCCATTTTCCTTACATAATCTTCAGAGTGAATGTGTATGATCTTTATTAATCTTTATTATCTGAATGGGAAATGCAATATTTTAGGACCGATTCACCGTTAAACGTGTTTCTAATAACATTTCTAGCGAGAAATATACTTTTTACTTGCATAATCTTCAGTCAGTGATTATGTCTGATCTTTAGTTTTATAGTTATTAGGATTTGATCGGATCGCTCGCATGTTTCAACGTCAGGTTGTTAGGCTGCTTTCGCTAAACTAGCAGCTCACGTGCTTCCTGCGTTTGTGTTATTAAACTGTTACTTTATGTAACTTTTAATGATATCATCTTGTTAGAAACACGTATATCTGAGAGGCAACCCAGTCGCCAAAAGCATTCGTTGACAGTGTACGTTTCGTGAATACTGGATTACGTCGCATTTCAACATAAAATAGCGTGTTATACACACACACACGCACGCACACACACACACACACACGCACACGCACACGCACGCACACACACACATACACACACACACACACACACACACACACACACGCACACGCACACGCACACACGCACACGGTGCATTTCGCTGCTAAAACAACAACAACAAAATATTCCCTCAAATATTGTTAGTAAAGAACCGTTTTCCAAAGAACGAAATGTAAACCAATGCATTCTGAATGGGAGTGTTTCTCCGATTTTTCCATGCTACACAGAACGAAATGTAAACCCATGCAAATAAAGACTTCATGGTCATAATAATTTAAATATCATTAATCTCCGTGTGTTGGGTGGTATTCTATTTTTTTCAACGGGGCTGCATCCAGTCACTTGACCGTCATGCTGCTATGGTGGTTGCTATCGACCGCCCCCTCTAATCCTTACATGGCTCTAAAAACCACGCGGCAAAGGAGCTGCCGTAAATTGTGTTGTTTTTGTCGTAAACTGGGGTCCGACGGTTAAAAAATAGACATAGATATTCCGAGGTATCCTTAAAAGGCAGCTTGGATGTTTTTATTTTCTGCAGTTTAGACTTCTTCTATAACCTATTTTTGAAAGCAAAACACCAAGTTCATTGATTTAACGAGGCAGGGTTATTTGAAACAATTTATTCAATAAATATTTGTGAGAGGTCATTCCTTCTCCTGAGTTTGCTTCCAATTTATGTCTAGTGTACACCCCTACTGTCCAAAAGCATCCCCCCCCTCCCCATATGGATTTGGAGAGTCGTTGCCACGTCCCAGTGGTGGAAGTATCATATAATATGAAAGAGGGCATTAAATTATACTACAATGATCAATTAGGAGGCCGAAGCCCTAAAGGAAGTGATATAATAGGTGACTGAGGCGAGAACATTTAAGTAAACTGTACCTTGGGGTCTCTTATATATCAAAGGGGGTTTCAAAGGACGCATACGCTTCAACCTGTGGCTCCAGCCCTACAGGAAATGACTCAGCAAGTGCTCCATCTCGTTGCACCTGCACCCAGCGGCTCGCTTGCAAGATTTTGGCCTGAAGTTCTTCCCAGACCTATACCCTAACAGTCCAACATGCATATCTGAGAATCAGGCCTCTCTTCAATAATGACAAAATGTTATGAGAGAAATACAGATTCACTTTTTGTTATCTCATAAGCGGCATGGTGCCGGCTCCTTTTGACCTTTTGACCCCAGACTTCAAAGACGTGGCCACAGGCCAGCTGTGTCTACACACATTAAGCCACAAATGTACACCTCCATCCCGCAAAAAATGGGGCCTAGAAACTAACCTCTGTCTTATGTACATTGACTGTACTGTTGGAGGTCACGCCCCTTTTCCGGCCTTTTCGAGATAGCTAGGGATGCTAAAATGTTTACACACATTTCCCGGGGCCCCGAGAACGACATATCCAAGATTTGTAGTTCTAGCCCATAGAGAAAAAAAGTTTTCCCAAATGGACTGTCATTTGGACAAAGCCCCTTCAGAAGGGTTGCCTGCGAGACCTAATGCTTCAGAATGTGGTGGAAAAACAGTTTTTGAGATAGGAAGGTCCTACCGCCCTGAAATTTGAATACCATATTCTAGGGCCTAACTGGGACCCCCGCACCGAAACTTGGCCCGGTCGGACCCCGAGTGCAGGAAGGGGGGGCCTGGACTTTCATAATCTTCGCTCGGTGAATGTAAAGGATGTTTGGTCGGATGTTATGACGAAGAATCATAATGTGAATGGGAATATTCTATTAATGTCTTGATTTTCGTCTCAACACTTCTGCTGCAGCCGCTTAAAGTCTCACTCCGAGAACCTTAAAATATGAATCAATCCATTAGAAGTATGAAAATATCTTCCCGGTCGTGCAACAGGGCAAACAAGGTGTCCTTTGACATCTACGTTTCGAGACGATTGCAACAGTACCACACATGATCCTATTTGAATATGTTTCGGGGTAGTAATTAGCTGTCGATTTTGGAGGCCTTTATCAATAATGACCAGCTATAGATTTGCTTCCCGATGGAGATTTTTGACAAATTACATGTTAATTAGCATCTACACGTTAAGC
The DNA here is from genome assembly GCF_031168955.1 of Gadus macrocephalus. NCBI lineage: Eukaryota > Metazoa > Chordata > Actinopteri > Gadiformes > Gadidae > Gadus > Gadus macrocephalus. Next base: position 3,470,569 of record NC_082386.1, read on the forward strand.
TGAGTCCAATGAGATCAAGCTCGCCCTCTTGCTACACCGAGATCATGTCCTAGACCTAGGTGTACCATGTAAAATACATGTTACCATTAGCTAGAGTGTCATGCTTGGTGTCATTGGACTCAGCTCAACGTGTAGATGCTAAATAACCAACCCGGTCTCACGAAAAGACGTGACACTGTCACGTTATTTAATCTATTGAAACGTGTTCAGGATCACGTATTTTCAAAATTTTCGTGTTTACAAGCACAAATTCCAAACCCATGTATTTCAATTGGAAGTATTTGTCGTGTCACCAGCACGACTTCCAAACTAAGGTTCTGTGCGGGAGCGTTCTCCCTAATGTCCCTTAAGGAGCTCCGTATAGTACATTTATTGTTAAAAATTGTGAACGATATGACAGCTTTAGGCCACCCGTTTCTACTTTCACCTTTGATTCTGAGAAATTGTGACAATTCACAGATATAGGCTATTAAATGCAGGTGCGCTGCTCAGGCAAACCGCGAAAGAAAAAAGGGTAGCTGCTTAATCTGATCTTTTTAGAATTGTATGTCTTGATGTTTTGATCTAACCATAGATCTATTGTCTTGTTTTTGGCTATGTGAATGGAAGTCTGCGTCGATGCCTCGCAAGTCCAGTGTCGCGAGCGGACGTGACATCTAGAAGTCATACCGTATAATAATGGGTTATCACTATCCTCGGGCCGGGCCTTTGATCGAGCGTTTTTACTTTTATTTTATCATTATCATAAATTAGCCTAATCTGAGGAGAAATCTATGCCATAAACAGAAATATTATGGGTCTTTATTACACGGGTCTTCTCAATGCCGTGGAACGCTCCGTTCACTTGCATGGGTCCGGGGATATCTCGGGATTGGTTTCTTTATTAATCGAATGGGAAATGCAATAGGCCTATTTTAGGACCGAATCACCGTTTAACTTGTTTCTAATAACATTTCTAGCGAGAAATATACTTTTTACTTGCATAATCTTTAGTCAGTGATTACGTATGATCTTTAGTTTTATAGTTATTAGGAAGATTTTATCGGCTCGCTCGCATGTTTCAATGACGTCAGGTTGCTAAGGACGCTGCTTTTGCTAAACTAGCACACACACACACACACACACACACACACACACACACACACACACACACACACACACACACACACACACACACACACACACACAATGCATTTCGCTGCAGATATTCCCTCAATTATTATTACTTTCAAAACGTTGGCCAAGGTTGAATATCCTTTTTATTTGGGCTGCTTCTAGGACATTTTGGGTGGATTTTGAACGGTATGTGGGCGGGACGTTTTTTGCAGGACCTGGCAACCCTGCGCTGTTGCCCGGGGTGCTGAAATGCTCCGGAACAGATCTGGATCCACTATGGCCAAAAGACTTGTATGCCCCCCCCCCCCCCCCCCCCCCCCCTTAAATAAATTCTATGGCAGAATAAAGAATAAATTCATGCATTATCATTCAACTTGAACATGTGTTTTTACAGTATAGCGTGGTGGAGGGCTGACGTATGTTGCCCAACCCGGAAGTGAGCGTCGCCCTGGTTTCCCTTGACAAAAAGCCAACGGGTTTTTCCATTGGATTTTGGATTATTGCAGAAAAATTAGCATCTTTGAAGCACCTCCTCAAAAACTGAAAATAAATAAATAAATAAAAAATATCTGTGCTCCAAAGAACGAAATGTAAACCAATGCATTCTGAATAATAATAATAATAATAATACATTTAATTTAGAGGCGCCTTTCAAGACACCCAAGGTCACTTTACAGAGCATATAGTCATCATTCAAAACTATGTAAAACAGACTAGGAATAAAAGAAAAACAGAGGTTAAACATGAATAATAATAACAAGAAATGTGGGAGGAGTAGGGAAAAGACAGTTTTGCGGTTTTCGCGATTTAGCGAAAAATATTCATAGACGCAAATGGGCGTGGCCTAGGCCAAAAGATGCAGCAGACTCCAGTGAATATGTGGGTACAAGTTTTTGACTGTGGGAGGTTCGGTGTGGGAGCTATAGCCCCAAACGTGTTTCTCCTTGGTATAGCGCCACCTAGTGGCCGGCATGTCTGGATTTGGTTATCTGAGTAGCGGTGCCGGACCTGGTTCTAGTCATGTAATTGGCGCGTGTGCACCATTTACGGTTTGGGCTGTGGACCCACTTTTAACGCGGGAAGTATAATAAGAAAAATCCTTACAAAAACAATAGGGTTCCAACCTGTTGGCTTGGACCCCTAATAATTAATAACACTCAAAGACGCCTACAGTGAAGGGGGGACCTCACTAACCACCACCAATGAGTAGCACCCACTTGGGTGATGAATGGGAGTGTTTCTCCGATTTTTCCATGCTACACAGAACGAAATGTAAACCATGCAAATAAAGACTTCATGTTCATAATCATTTAAATATCATTAATCTCCTGAGTGTGTCGAGTGGTATTCTATTTTTTTCAACGGGGCTGCATCCAGTCACTTGACCGTCATGGTTGCTATGGTGGTTGCTATCGACCGCCCCCTCTAATCCTTACATGGTTCTAAAAACCACGCGGCAAAGGAGCTGCCGTCCATTGTGTTGTTTTTGTCGTAAACTAGGGTCAGATGGTTAAAAAATAGACAGATATTCCAAGGTATCCTTAAAAGGCAGCTTGGATGTTTTTATTTTGTGCAGTTTAGACTTCTTCTATAACCTATTTTTGAAAGCAAAACACCAAGCTCATTGATTTAACGAGGCAGGGTTATTTGAAACAATTTATTGAATAAATATTTATGAGAGGTCATTCCTTCTCCTGAGTTTGCTTCCTATTTATGTCTAGTGTACACCCCTACTGTCAGCAAGCATCCCCCCCCCCCCCCCCCCCCCCCTCCCCATATGGATTTGGAGAATTGCTGCCACGTCCTGGTGGTGGAGGTATCATATATATGAAAGAGGGCATTCAATTATACTACAATGATCAATTAGGAGGCCGAAGCCCTAAAGGAAGTGATGCAATAGGTGACTGAGTCGACAACATTTAAGTAAGCCTTGGGGTCTCTTATATATCAAAGGGGGTCTCAAAGGACGCATATACGCTTCAACCTGTGGCTTACAGGAAATGACTCAGCAAGTGCTCCATCTTGTTGCACCCACCCAGCGGCTCGCTTGCAAGATTTAGGCCTGAAGTTCTTCCCAGACCTACACCGTAGCCATCCAACCTGCATATCGGAGAATCAGGCCTCTCTGTAATAATGACAAAAAGTTATGAGAGGAATACACATAAACTTTTGTTGTCTCATAAGCGGCGTGGTGTCGGCTGCTTTTGACCTTTTGACCCCAGACTTCTGAGGGAATAGCTGAATCAATTCATTAGTCAATCAGAAGTATGTAAATATCTTCCCGGTGTCGTAAGAGGGCGAACAAGGTGTCCTTCAACATCTACGCTTCCAGGCGATTGCAATGGTGCCACACATGAGCATATTCGAACATGTTTAATGGTAGTAATTAGCTGTCGAAATTGGAGGCCTTAATCAATAATGAGCAGCTATTGATTTACTTTCCGATAGAAATTTGTGACAAATGACATATTATTTAGCATCTACACGTTGAGCTGAGTCCAATGACACCAAGCATGACACTCTAGCAAATGTATTTTACATGGTACATATGGTCTAGGACATGATCTCGGTGTGGCAAGAGGGCAAGCTTGATCTCATTGGACTCAGCTTAACGTGTAGATGCTAAATAACATGTAATTTGTCAAGAATCTCCATCGGGAAGCAAATCTATATCTGGTCATTATTGATAAAGGCCCCCAAAATCGACAGCTAATTACTACCCCGAAACATATTCAAATATGATCATGTGTGACACTGTTGCAATCGCCTCGAAACGTAGGTGTCAAAGGACACCTTTTTTTCCCCCTTACGCCTCCGGGAAGATATTTTCATACTTCTAATGGATTGATTCATATTTTAAGGTTCTCGGAGTGAGACTTTAGGCGGCTGCAGCAGAAGTGTTGAGACGAAAGATGATATCAAGACATTTATAGAATATTCCGATTCACATTATGATTCTTCGTCATAACTATCCGACCAAACATCCTTCACATTCACTGAGCGAAGATTATGAAAGTCCAGGCCCCCCTCCATCTCGTTGCACCTGCACCCAGCGGCTCGCTTGTATGATTTTGGCCTGAAGTTCTTCCCAGACCTACACCCTAGCCATCCAACATGCATATCTTAGAATCCGGCCTCTCTTTAATAGTGACAAAAAGTTATGAGAGAAATACACATGAACTTTTTGTTACCTCATAAGCGGCGTGGTGCCGGCTCCTTTTGACCCCAGACTTCAAAAACGTGGCCACAGGCCAGCTGTGTCTACACACCTTAAGCCACAAATGTACACATCCATCCCACAAAAAATGGGGACTAGAAACTAACCTCTGTCTTATGTACATTTACTGTACTGTTGGAGGTCACGCCCCTTTTCCGGCCTTTTCGAGAGAGCTAGGGATACTGAAATGTTTACACACATTTCCCGGGGCCCAGAGAACGACATATCCGAGATTTGGAATTGTAGCCCTTAGAGAAAAAAAGTTTTCCCAAATGGACTGTCATTTGGACAAAGCCCCTCAGAAGTGTTGCCTGCAAGACCTAATGGTCCAGAATGTGGTGGAAAAACAGTTTTTGAGATAGGAAGGTCGTACCGCCCTGAAATTTGAATACCTTATTCTAGGGCCTAACTGGGACCCCTGCACCGAAACTTGGCCCGGTCGGACCCGGAGGGCCCTTCCTGCCCGAAACTTGGCCCAGTCGGAACCCGAATGCAGGAAGGGGGGGCCTGGACTTTCATAATCTTCGCTCAGCGAATGTGAAGGATGTTTGGTCGGATAGTTATGACGAAGAATCATAATGTGAATGGCACCATTGCAATCGCCTGGAAGTGTAGATGTTGAAGGACACCTTGTTCGCCCTCTTACGACACCGGGAAGATATTTACATACTTCTGATTGACTAATGAATTGATTCAGCTATTCCCTCAGAAGTCTGGGGTCAAAAGGTCAAAAGCAGCCGACACCACGCCGCTTATGAGACAACAAAAGTTTATGTGTATTCCTCTCATAACTTTTTGTCATTATTAAAGAGAGGCCTGATTTTCCGATATGCAGGTTGGATGGCTACGGTGTAGGTCTGGGAAGAACTTCAGGCCAAAATGCTTGCTGACAGTAGGGGTGTACACTAGACATAAATAGGAAGCAAACTCAGGAGAAGGAATGACCTCTCATAAATATTTATTCAATAAATTGTTTCAAATAACCCTGCCTCGTTAAATCAATGAGCTTGGTGTTTTGCTTTCAAAAATAGGTTATAGAAGAAGTCTAAACTGCACAAAATAAAAACATCCAAGCTGCCTTTTAAGGATACCTTGGAAAATCTGTCTATTTTTTAACCATCTGACCCTAGTTTACGACAAAAACAACACAATGGACGGCAGCTCCTTTGCCGCGTGGTTTTTAGAACCATGTAAGGATTAGAGGGGGCGGTCGATAGCAACCACCATAGCAACCATGACGGTCAAGTGACTGGATGCAGCCCCGTTGAAAAAAATAGAATACCACTCGACACACTCAGGAGATTAATGATATTTAAATGATTATGAACATGAAGTCTTTATTTGCATGGTTTACATTTCGTTCTGTGTAGCATGGAAAAATCGGAGAAACACTCCCATTCATCACCCAAGTGGGTGCTACTCATTGGTGGTGGTTAGTGAGGTCCCCCCTTCACTGTAGGCGTCTTTGAGTGTTATTAATTATTATTATTCTTCATGTTTAACCTCTGTTTTTCTTTTATTCCTAGTCTGTTTTACATCGTTTTGAATGATGACTATATGCTCTGTAAAGTGACCTTGGGTGTCTTGAAAGGCGCCTCTAAATTAAATGTATTATTATTATTATTATTATTATTATTCAGAATGCATTGGTTTACATTTCGTTCATTGGAGCACAGATATTTTTTATTTATTTATTTATTTTCAGTTTTTGAGGAGGTGCTTCAAAGATGCTAATTTTTCTGCAATAATCCAAAATCCAATGGAAAAACCCGTTGTCTCTTTGTCAAGGGAAACCAGGGCGACGCTCACTTCCGGGTTGGGCAACATACGTCAGCCCTCCACCACGCTATACTGTAAAAACACATGTTCAAGTTGAATGATAATGCATGAATTTATTCTTTATTCTGCCATAGAATTTATTTAAGGGGGGGGGGGGCATACAAGTCTTTTGGCCATAGTGGATCCAGATCTGTTCCGGAGCATTTCAGCACCCCGGGCAACAGCGCAGGGTTGCCAGGTCCTGCAAAAAACGTCCCGCCCACATACCGTTCAAAATCCACCCAAAATGTCCTAGAAGCAGCCCAAATAAAAAGGATATTCAACCTTGGCCAACGTTTTGAAAGTAATAATAATTGAGGGAATATCTGCAGCGAAATGCATTGTGTGTGTGTGTGTGTGTGTGTGTGTGTGTGTGTGTGTGTGTGTGTGTGTGTGTGTGTGTGTGTGTGTGTGTGTGTGTGTGCTAGTTTAGCGAAAGCAGCGTCCTTAGCAACCTGACGTCATTGAATCATGCGAGCGAGCCGATAAAATCTTCCTAATAACTATAAAACTAAAGATCATACGTAATCACTGACTAAAGATTATGCAAGTAAAAAGTATATTTCTCGCTAGAAATGTTATTAGAAACAAGTTAAACGGTGATTCGGTCCTAAAATAGGCCTATTGCATTTCCCATTCGATTAATAAAGAAACCAATCCCGAGATATCCCCGGACCCATGCAAGTGAACGGAGCGTTCCACGGCATTGAGAAGACCCGTGTAATAAAGACCCATAATATTTCTGTTTATGGCATAGATTTCTCCTCAGATTAGGCTAATTTATGATAATGATAAAATAAAAGTAAAAACGCTCGATCAAAGGCCCGGCCCGAGGATAGTGATAACCCATTATTATACGGTATGACTTCTAGATGTCACGTCCGCTCGCGACACTGGACTTGCGAGGCATCGACGCGGACTTCCATTCACATAGCCAAAAACAAGACAATAGATCTATGGTTAGATCAAAACATCAAGACATACAATTCTAAAAAGATCAGATTAAGCAGCTACCCTTTTTTCTTTTGCGGTTTGCCTCAGAATCAAAGGTGAAAGTAGAAACGGGTGGCCTAAAGCTGTCATATCGTTCACAATTTTTAACAATAAATGTACTGTACGGAGCTCCTTAAGGGACATTAGGGAGAACGCTCCCGCACAGAACCTTAGTTTGGAAGTCGTGCTGGTGACACGACAAATACTTCCAATTGAAATACATGGGTTTGGAATTTGTGCTTGTAAACACGAAAATTTTGAAAATACGTGATCCTGAACACGTTTCAATAGATTAAATAACGTGACAGTGTCACGTCTTTTCGTGAGACCGGGTTGAAATAACATGTCATTTGTCACAATTTTTTATCGGGAAGCAAATCAATAGCTGCTCATTATTGATTAAGGCCTCCAATTTCGACAGCTAATTACTACCATTAAACATGTTCGAATATGCTCATGTGTGTGTGTGTGTGTCTGTGCGTGCGTGCGCGTGTGTGTGTGTGTGTGTGTGTGTGTGTGTGTGTGTGTGTGTGTGTGTGTGTGTGTGTGGGTGTGTGTGTGTGTGTGTGTGTGTGTGTGTGTGTGTGTGTGTGTGTGTATAACACGCTATTTTATGTTGAAATGCAACGTAATCCAGTGTTCACGAAGCGTACACTGTCAACGAATGCTTTTGGCGACTGGGTTGCCTCTCAGATATACGTGTTTCTAACAAGATGATATCATTAAAAGTTACATAAAGTAACAGTTTAATAACACAAACGCAGGAAGCACGTGAGCTGCTAGTTTAGCGAAAGCAGCTTAACAACCTGACGTTGAAACATGCGAGCGATCCGATCAAATCCTAATAACTATAAAACTAAAGATCAGACACAATCACTGACTGAAGATTATGCAATTAAAAAGTATATTTCTCGCTAGAAATGTTATTAGAAACACGTTTAACGGTGAATCGGTCCTAAAATATTGCATTTCCCATTCAGATAATAAAGATTAATAAAGATCATACACATTCACTGACTGAAGATTATGTAAGGAAAATGTACATTTCTCGCTAGAAATGTCATTAGAAACGCGTTTAATGGTGTATCTGTCCTAAAATATTGCATTTCCCATTCGGATAATAAAGATTAATATAAGCTACGCCGTGTTCCGGAGCCGCGGGGGATTCTGGGAATTGGGGTTGTCAGTTGACAAATGGGGCTTTTGTTAACTTGTTTTGTTGTTAGGATTAAGTGGGGTTGATGGGTTCGGGATGTTATGTGGTTGTGTGTTGTTCTATTAACATTGTTTGTGTGTTCATTGTTGTCGAAACCGTCACCGAGAGTGACGTGACCATCGTTTCGTGCAGCTGTTCCGTGTTGAAGTCTCGTTCAATAAAAACCAACTCTCGTTGTCGAGCGTTCAATAAAAACCAACTCTCGTTGTCGAGCGTGCCCCCCCCCCCCTACAAACGTGTCTCCCCCCCCCTCAACAAACGTGTCGTCGTCGTCGTCCCCCTTCAACTAACGTGTTCCCCCCCCCCCCCCCTACAATCGTTTCGTCCCCCCCCCCCTCAACAAACGTGTCTCCCCCTCCCCGGTCAACAACAGTCTACCTCCCCCCCCCCCCTAAACAATCGTGTCCACAATTTGCCGCGAAAGCCGTGAAACCCAAACCCCGAAACCCGCCTCCACAGCGGCACGCGTGGATACTGTAGGTATAACACGCTGTTTTTACGTTGTAATAGTACGTCTCCAGTGTTCATGGAAACGTACACCGTCGACGTTTTTTCTTGGCGACTGGGTTGTTATTTTATATGCATATTTATTTTATGTTTATTTTCTTTTTCCTTTCCAATGTATTAACTCCTGTTGTACCCTCGGCACCATTGAAAATGAGGATCTTAATCCTCAATGTGTTTTCCGAGGCCTAAATAAATAATAAATCAAATATGAACTCAATTCATTTATTCATTCATTCATAATATTAATACAATTATGTTGGAATAGTATTTATGGTTGGTAGCGGAATAATAATGTGCAGTGGATGTACAAATAACAACACATTGATGCAGGAACGAGTGACAAACCAGCAACGTCAGCCTTATTCATAGCTTCGATGATACACCCAAAAAAGAAGCAATGTAGTAAGTGATAAAATATATGTATAAAATATTTACTTCGGTCTTTTAACGAACAAACGCTTGATATTCTGTTGTACACAAGTTACAGTTAGAACGTTACAATTTGAATATATTAAAACCACCACAAACCTACTTACCACTGAAACGTCCTGCTTCGCTCCTGGCAGGTTTTGATTTCTTAAGGTATACTGAACAGCAGAAAATGTATTTATTTCAGCTTGGTTGTTTTTGTAAAATAATGTAAGGAATCTGACAAACAAATCCACACCAAAAAAAAATATATATACCGTATACGTAATTGATTTCTTATTTATGTTTTTTATGCATTCGTGTGTCATAATATACAAAGTATCTTTGTGCGTGTGTGTCTGTGGGTTCAACCAGAAATATGTAGCTAAGTATGTGGCATCTGAATAATTGATTGAATTGATCCGTCTGCATTGCAAAGTGCCCAGCCAGGTGAAGTTGTATTATTTTCCTAACCTTAACCGCATTTCATTAGAAATTGGGTCACATAGTTGTCTATCTACTAATGCTTAAATTTTACCCTTAACAAAGCAAGCTGAGTCAGTTGAGGATACTGACATGGAGTCCAGTAAAAACGTACATGTGACTGGCCCAAAAGGTATTTGCTTTTGCATTTCATAACAGGCAACAGTTCTGACCAGGAATGGACATTTGAAAGGAGAAATTACTGGCTGTAGCATTGTTGTCAAAGGGGCTAGCATTTTGATTTAGCATGTTAATCTGGCAATGTCTTAGGCCCCGTCCACATGAAGCCGAAACGGGCGAAACCGTTCCGGTTTCGATCTATCCGGTTTCGGAATATCTCCGTAAAGACGGAGTCAAGTGAAACCGGGTAGATCTGTAGAAACGCTGTAGTACACATGCCAGGCCCATAAGGGTCGCTGCTTCTGCTACAGAAATCCAGAAGAAAAATAAATAAGAAGAGGCGAGCATGCGCATAAAGGCTGCCCCCCGAACCACTTGCAACACAAACAAACAGTCAGTCAACAGTCTCAATAAATAATGGCTTAGCAACCCAACAAGGGACATGTTTTGCTGCAGAATGATTACAAGGCTGTAGTCCGCCATCATCTTTGTTGTTGTGAGTTCTGAGACTCCGCGGGCTTAACAGTCATTGGCTAGAGGGTCGAGGGGTGGGGCGATGACGTCATGGTTTACGGTTTCAGTCGGTTTCAGGCGGCCACACGAATCCAAAACGAAACCGGGTAGATTTGAAACCACCTCCGAGGGTGGTTTCAGAAGTTTACGGTTTCAGTCAGCGGATTCGCCGGCTTCGTGTGGACGGAAGGCCGAACCGTACAAGACCTTTGCGGTTTCGCGATGAAATCGGCTTCGTGTGGACAGGGCCTTAATCTGATGACATATGATGGTCATTTTAAGATTAAGAACACTACATTTTTTAGGCATAGCTCATTTAAGTTCTGATGTTAGGACTGTAATGTATATCTACATGTGCCATTATAATCAATGAACTGGAATGATTTATTGTAATCAATCATTTTCCACCTACATTAATAGTTTATTACAGAATTATTCATTGTGAGTTGTTGCAAAAACACAAATTTGTTGAATTGTGTTGCTCTATAGCCCAAAACGATTAAACTCTTGAATTATGCTAGTCACCACATATCAGTTCTTGTTCTCTGCCTAGGATTAGCAGGTGGTCAGATGTAGAACGCTTCCCTCATACGTTGTTAAACAGCAGACAGCTTTGTGTTCCCCAATAAACATTGACCTGGTGCGAGACACAGCTCAAGGTGATCCTCACGGATTTGATTGGATTGTGCAAAAGAAGGAGAGAAAGACGAGAATCTATTAAAAGTGGATGTGAAATCAATAACTTTGCATTCATAGTTATTGGCTTTAATGTGTACAATTTAACAGTAGGAATAAGCCAAAGCGTGTTGAACGTGTTATTTTCACAGCGTTTTCACAATAACAACAGAATCCGTCACCAACGACCCCCACATTTTCAGCCACCATGAGCAGAAGACAGGAGCTGATTGGCTATTAGCCGTTTGTCACAATGTGGTACGCGGCTGCACGTTGTTGGAGCCTCTGTGTCGAGGTGACGGCGGGAACAATCCCAGTGCTATTCCAGGCACCTGCCACCGCCTCCTGAACTATTTAACAGAGTGCACTCAGTGTGTTTTCATAGAAGCCCCCCCCTCCCCCCCACACACACACACACACTTTCTTCATCTTATACGTCACACGCAATCTCTCCGTCTCTCTCCCCATTTCTCTCTCTCTCTCTCTCTCTCCCCCTTTCCCCTACTTCCCCTTATATTCTTATATTTTTTCCTCCTTGCCTTTTTGTCCTGAGGCGGGCCCAGCATTCTCTACTTCCAACTTGATAAAATATATATTACCTTTGCGTGCACCCCCCCCGCACCCCCCATCTTTGACTGTAGATTTTAGCAATTTTTACTGCCTGTATGCGTCCCAGCGGAGCTCCGTGATATTTCATCTTCGTATCCTCTTAGTCTCGCAAGTCTCCAAGTCACCTGGCTTATCCGCAAAGGAGAGGGAACCAAAACGGCAACTCAAGGAGGAAAAATCATCTGCCTTCAGCAGAGGGGACGAGATACGTCTCTGTAGGACAGACACAGAGGGGAGGAGATACGTCTCTGTAGGCCAGACACAGAGGTGAGGAGATAGAGTGTCTCTGTAGGACAGACACAGAGGGGAGGAGATACGTCTCTGTAGGAGAGACACAGAGGGGAGGAGATAGAGTGTCTCTGTAGGACAGACACAGAGGGGAGGAGATACGTCTCTGATGGACAGACACAGAGGTGAGGAGATACGTCTCTGTAGGACAGACACAGAGGGGAGGAGATACGTCTCTGTAGGACAGACACAGAGGGGAGGAGATACGTCTCTGATGGACAGACACAGAGGTGAGGAGATACGTCTCTGTAGGACAGACACAGAGGGGAGGAGATACGTCTCTGTAGGACAGACACAGAGGGGAGGAGATACGTCTCTGAAGGACAGACACAGAGGGGAGGAGATACGTCTCTGAAGGACAGACACAGAGGGGAGGAGATACGTCTCTGAAGGACAGACACAGAGGGGAGGAGATACGTCTCTGAAGGACAGACACAGAGGGGAGGAGATACGTCTCTGAAGGACAGACACAGAGGGGAGGAGATACGTCTCTGAAGGACAGACACAGAGGGGAGGAGATACGTCTCTGTAGGACAGACACAGAGGGGAGGAGATACGTCTCTGTAGGACAGACACAGAGGGGGAGTAATGCATGGGTACATTGTCACAGTAAAAAAAGTTTATAAAGAAGAAAACTTGGATTTCAAGGGATCCTTTGATTTAAAAGGGGTTAAGGCGTGTAACTGGGTTTTTGGTAAGGTAATAAAAAATACTACCTCAGAAGGAAGTGTGACTCATCCTTGTAGTGAATCAATATTGGTGATTGTGGAGTTTGTGTGGATGATAGCTGGTTTAAGCAGCCTTAGCTAGCCGAGTCTGATTGGACTCTCTGGCTGCACAGCTGTTGCACATCGGCTCAGGTTAAACCAGCCCTCATCAGCACACACACACAGACCAGCAGGCTATGGATCATGTAGCAATTGTCTTTGCTAAACTGGCACTCAGCGTGGTGCACTACAAGACAAAGAAAGGACACAGAAGGGCTTTCTGAAGATGCACTGGCTTCCAGCCCCGGCGATAGGCGGCCACATCCCATTCCCTGACAGCGTGGTTGAGTCCAGCGGAGGACGGAGGAGGCAGCGCAGCGTCCCCCACAGGCAACTGTCTGCGGCCCGCGGCCCCAGGGACCGGCCCGCGGCCCCAGGGTCCGGCCCAGGCCCCAGGGTCCGGCCCACGGCCTTAGGGACCGGCCCAGGGCCCCAGGGACCGGCCCACAGCTGCCCTGGCCCAGCCAGCCCTCTGCCAGCAAGCACAGCTGCCAAAGACCCCCTGCTCCAGAAGGGAGACGAGGACAGGGACTTGTCAGCCTGGGAGGGGGCGGCCATACCGCAGGCTTGTTTCAGTCTCTAAGAGGAGTTACCAGCAAAAGCTCCACCCCGCCAAACCAGAGAGCCCTGCCACTGCCATGGCCGCCGACAACTCTCTGCCAGTCAAGGCAGTTGAGGGGGGAGGGGGGGGGGGAGTAAAAATCCAACTGATGGATGTGCAGGTTGAATATGCCTGGGATAACAGATTCTGCCTTTGTGTTCCGAAACTAAAATGCATCCGAAAGCTACTTTGTTTGAGACTTTCAGTCACATTGAATGTATTTTCTCCTGTGGTGTCTTGGTGTTAGGATTAGCTTAGTGTGTGGATGATGGCCATGTTTGTTTGGACTCTTGGTGAGGTTGCACACCGAGCAATTAGGGTGCACAGGTTAAACCATCCATCACCGCACATGCTCAGATCTCCTACATGGCAGCATGCAGCACCAGGCCATGTGTCATTCTATGCAAAACTTCCAATGAAACAGGTTTCCAAGCCCTCCACCCTACACCCTTGTCTGGAGGAGCCCAATAAAAGTCACCCAGGTGAAGTGTGGCAGCCACCTAGGTGGCGTGTTGCCATGGACCTCGTTACAGTGATTTGAACACTTGAGAAGAACGTGTTGGATAACAGCCCTCCCATGTGAGGAACCATGTGAGCCCTAAAGCCCTAAATAAGGATGCTCTTTTTTATGGGCCGCTATGAACAGGTCGACAGACACGCTGATAGTCCGACAGGGATACAGACAAGCAGGCAGAAAGCTGGACAAGCGGTGACACGCATGCATGAAGGTGAGCAGGCAGACAGGCAGACCCCTAGTTCATAGTATCAGAAGGCGAAGCTTTGTTTGTTGTTCTGCACACTGTGTTCAATAACACTGTTAGGCAAGGAGGAAATGGTGAGGAAGGGAGAAATATTAAAAAAATTATCTCCTGAAAGATGAGCTGAAAAAGACTGTCACCCAGAAAGATCCCTTCCGACCGTAGACACACACACACAAACACACACACACACACACACACACACACACACACACACACACACACACACACACACACACACACACACACACACACACACACACACACACACACAGAGTGAATACATATTTAAGTGATTTATTCATGTGAGGTGGCCACAGGACTTCTGCTTGAAGTCCTGACAAAACAGACACGAGTACACATGTATATGCACACACACACAGACACTGAAGTCAGGGCACACACAAACAAACACACACACTGAAGTCCGGGTAGACACACACACACACACACACACACACACACACACACACACACACACACACACACACACACACACACACACACACACACACACACACACACACACACACACACACACACACTCCATTCAGTCAGGACACACACATACACACAGACACATATATGTATATTTACTTGCTGCATATATTGGGTGCTGATTTACCTGAGACAGCGTAGTAACGGTCCACAAGGGCTTAAATTGTGTTTGTGTAATGCTGTAGTCATATGTTCTTATATTCTAATGTTTGCAAGTGGATCATATGGCTTCATCTGTTATCTGTTTATGGGGGGGATTACAAGACGCGTATCTATGATATGGGTGGTCGGCTTCGTGCTCAAGTGATTGAGCCTGTTAGGGCTTTAAGGCGTAGCGAAAAAGATGAATCTGAGGCTGTGAGGGCTTTAAGGCATAGCAAAATGATGAATCTGACAGTCGGCTTTCCTTATCAATAGCAGGCAGATGCTGCTGATTGGTTTGTTCATATTTGTGATTCAGTAGCCATCGTGTCATATTGTGCGTCACCAAATTCGCTGAGGTAGTACGGGCAGAGTTCCTCTGACAATTTTAGTTTGGTGAGATTTGGACTCACCGAAAAAGAGAACTTAAGAAATAACTTCAAAAAGGTGTGCATCAGAGCCTTCAGGGACCTGCTAATTATGCAGTATGGCTTTCTTGAGCCATCGTGGTCCTAGCAAGTCCATGAATCAAAAGGCAGTCCTGAGACAAGGGACTCAGCCTGCGAATTTCCAATTACCAAATAGACCTCAAAGATCCCTCCATCCATCCCAAAGAGCAAGCTCATTTGCTCAAGTGTCAAAACTCTGCATTTCATGCAGCAGCATGCATGTCGGCCTACTCGGGAAATACCCCTAGCACTTGCAAATGACCATTTATAAAACATAAAGTATTAATTTACCAGCGTATCTCACTGTATAGGCAAGAATCACGTTGGGTGAAGCAAAGGTTGGTAAGAAGTTGTAATGTTACAAACATACAAATGATACCTGTATGCTTTATACATAAATGTTCTTTATGTGATACACAAATTACCAAATATTTCAGCGAATTCAATCCCCAGTGTCTCTGTTCCAATACAGGATTGCTGTGAACAACTTTATAGTGGCTCTGAAAGCAGAATATAAACTATTGAATATAAATACTCCTACTCACCCACTGATTCAGAGAAGTGTTTGCAAAAGACTTAGTGCTTTGGCACTCCGTACTGCAAGTGTGACTTACCGCTTTCTTCAGACTTTGTTTGATGGCATGTATGCACATAGAACACTTTATATTTAAATTAAATACTAAACCGTATAACAATCCTTAAATAATGTAAAACAAATCAAACACTATGACACATGTGTATTGAATGTTACAAAACACAAACAGATCATACTTAAAACTGAGCACGGTGTGCAATATATGAAATAAAAAATAAATATCAATGCCCAAAACATTCACTATTAACAATTAAACATTGCATATCGTCTTTAGCGCAGATTGGCATTCAGAAAGACTAAGTGCCTCAGCTTAGAAGAGGTGATCCTGTTGCTTCCTTACATTCTGATCTGCCCTGTTTGATTAGACTCTGAAGGGACTGATGAAACTACGATGCAGTCTCTCTGCCATCACATTGACCAGACATGGGTAGACTGAAGTCATGGTCTCCCACCAGCTCAGGGGCTCTTTGGATAAGGGGCTCCTCCAGATAGGATCTTACTTTGAGAATAGTGTCTGCTGAGGGATTCCTTCTTGCAGTGTCTCCTGCTCCTCCAGCAGCCATTATGGTTCCACTCCTAGTGCCCCGTCGGCACCTGTTTGGACTCGGTGACACTTTGGCCTCCTTATGGCTACTCTGTGGTTTTGTCCATCATGCGTCTCTTATTGTATTGTGCCTCTGACTCTGCCTCTCACCTGTACCTAATGCCATTGTTTGTTTCCTGCAAACTTGCCTGCTTATGTTCTTCATTGTGTGTGTTTAACTCAGCCTATTTATATCCTGTTCCATTAGAGCCGCCTTGCCGATCGTTTGGTCTGAGCGTACCAAGCCCTTTTACACTCTGCATTCTGTAGTCTCATTCCTTCCATTGTCTGGATGTTGCCTGCCAATTCGGATATCTGCCTAAAGTACTGTGGGTTTCTCGGTTTTGACCGTTGCCTGCCCAGGGACTATATCCTTCAGATGGTGGCCTTTCTTCCTTTGTTTAGAGTTTTCCCTGTTTCAGTCCAATGTGGTCCTGGGCCGTGTATTCACTTTTTTTTGCTTTTTTTGGTTCTCGACAGCCTTTGGTAATGCTGTTTTTGAGAGAACAGTGTGGGAACTTTCTGTCCATCGATGGACAGAGAACGGACACCAACTTGGACTTATCCTGTGGTTCCTGTTTCTTTTATCTGGTGATGGGCTGTTATTCTCTGCAGACACTTGCACAGGAGTATAATTTTTGTCACGTAGCTGAAAAAAGACCACAAAGAACATGTTATAGTTTTCAATGAAGTGACATGTAAAAGACATGAAAGACGTGGTGGCTATGGTACTCAGCAGGCAAACTGCAGGAGCCTTTTTAACCCTTACTTGCAGTGAAACACGTTCCCTGTCGTACAGTCTTGGAATGGCTGTTTGGGAGAGAGTTTTCATGCTTCTAAGAACATACATTGGATTGACAGCATGATTTAGCTTCTAAATCCCTTTTCCTCCCTGGTGCAGAATGGTCTGAAATCAGTTGCAATCATTTGAGCAAATTGCTCCCCCACTGTGTTCTGTAATGCTGGGCTCAGGGACTCATACATTGGCTCATAATGCTCCGGGTTGCAATATGTCGTGGTGTACCTGATGCCTGAGGGGTGGACCTCTAGACCCAGCAGCAGCAGCAGCAATGGTTCCAGTAGACTGGCTATGTCCAGTAGTGGGCAACTGGGCACGCCTGCCTGCCTCATTTTAAACATGCACTGTTGGATGTGCCGGTTGAATATGCCTTTGAAGGTCGTTGGTAGAACCTGCTCGATATGACAGTTTTAGCTTGCTACTTTGTTTGAGACCGTCAGTCACCTTAATATTTTTCTCCTGTAGCGTCTGGTGGCTAATTGACACGCATACAAAAGTGTACATGCAGCCTTCAGGTGCTGGGTCCCTTTGAAATTTGACCCCCTGACAGAATTTGACCACAATCCCTCAGAACTGCAATTACACGTGATTGGTCGCATATAAAGAAAACTTTTACGTCCGCTTGGTTGAAATACATGAGAGAATAACACGACAATTAAAGACTTTGAAGGAACCAGAGGAGAAGTGACGATTAAAAAGGTCTTTATCCCCAACGTCTCAAATAACACAATGAATAACATGGCTTTGTGGGAGAGGACAGAACAATTGCAGACATATCAAACCAACAACATCAATGTAACAAATCAAGGCCTGACTCTCCTCTACATCTCGATACAAGTCACAAGAACGATTACAGGGGTGTCACTGACTAAAATAACTAATGAATCTAGTTAATCTAGATTGTAAATGTAAAGGGTGCCCCCAACTCACTTGTAGTTATTAACCTCCCCTCACCTACCTTGTTCAAAAATAATGAGGTTTTTCTAAAACAGCTAATGCTAACAGCAAAGCATAAAAAGGAAAGAGAGCAGTGCTGTAAACCAATATCCATACTATCCGCACTCACTATACTTAGTTTGAGTACGTAGGGCGTTCCAATTAAGAACGGGGCGAAAAGAAGTGTACTGAAAGGACCCAGATGGTGTACTCAAAACGGTCAAACCGCGGAGTGTGAATCGATGTACACATTTTGGTACACGGCCGCCATCTTAGCTACGTAGCGGAAGAGGGCAATTCGTTTCAGCTTTGGGGAGATCTTCTGCAGAAATCTGAAATATTGACATGTATATATAACTAGAGGATGCAATGTGGTGAACGATTGTCAGAGAAAGGCTCCCCCTCAAAATTCATTGGTTACATTTCGTTCTGTGGAGAGCGATTTTTTTTTTTTCTTCAGTTTTTGAGGAGGTCTGCTTAAAAAATCGTGTGATATCGGGTTGGCTCATAGTATTCACTTAGCTATCTATTGAAGAAAAGGAACACAATGGGTTAAGTCATTATCAGGGCCAACGGTAATAGTTGTAGTCTGTCACTCAAACTGGTTCCCCAAGAAGTCAACAGTGACAGTTGACATTTGCATAACCGGTAGCATAGCTGTCTTTCTCTTTTCCTGACGCTACATCATCATATTATTATATCAGCCAACCAATGCAGCAAAAAAAACTGCATTCTGCAAATTACATTTGTATTACAAAGTGAATATGTGTGGCCCTTTGCTATGCAAATAAGAGTTGACACGGTGTGCAATCTTTTCTCCCCCCCCCCCCCCCCCCCAACTCTCGCGTTTTCTTTTTTTTCCTGCACTCACACTACTCCCCTTCACACTGAGATACACGCATGGCCCTTGTAGCCATTTCTCATTGTTAGGGTCTGCCAGGTTGTGCTGTCTGTGCTTTGTGTGTGTGTGTGCTTTGTGTGTGTGCTTTGTGTGTGTGTGTGTGTGTGTGTGTGTGTGTGTGTGTGTGTGTGTGTGTGTGTGTGTGTGTGTGTGTGTGTCCGCGAGCAAGGCGAGATGGTGTGTGCTAAAAATAGCATGATCATTTCTATGCTGACTGCTCTTTGTACCTCTTCTGCTGTCTTTTGAGAGGAAAACCTTCTGGCTAAACTATTCAGTCTGGCTGCTGGTTTGCTTGATCAGGGGCATCTAATATTAATAGAAATGGCATAAAGCGATATCTTTTGATAGGGAGCTAACGTCATCCTTAACAGGAAACAGAGATGTTGGTAGTTAGCATTTC
Organism: Gadus macrocephalus; assembly: GCF_031168955.1. Lineage (NCBI taxonomy): Eukaryota > Metazoa > Chordata > Actinopteri > Gadiformes > Gadidae > Gadus > Gadus macrocephalus. Next base: position 3,489,960 of record NC_082386.1, read on the forward strand.
TTTCAAAGGGTTTCATACAGTATTGATTTAAAGCATAATTTCCACCCGTACATCTTTCAAACATGATGTCTGACTAGTTGTGCTGCAAGACATTTTAAGGAGGATTTCAATGTAGGCCTTCTTGAAATAATTTGAATAGATATTTGCGTAGCAGAACATAAGAAATCCAAACATTATCATGTGGGAGCATCAAAATGGGGCCGCACCCAAGTGAATGATTTTGAGTAGTTCAGATCCATCAGCACAATCAATCTATTTCTTAATAAAGACAATCGCCTGGAGGTTTGAGCCCCAAAGGATGGGCAAGGAGGATTATTAGCCACTCACCGAATGCTTTATACAATTATGATACAGATGCAATGTAAATAAATGGACTGCATTTATATAGCGCTTTTCTGACAATTGGCCACCCAAAGCGCTTTGCAATATTGCCTCACATTCACCATTCACGCACACATTCACACACCGACGGCGGAGTCAACCATGCAAGGCGACAGCCAGCTCGTCGGGAGCTAACAGTCAGGGTTAGGTGCATTGCTCAAGGACACCTCGACACAGGAGCCGGGGATCGAACCAACAACCTTCAGGTTACCAGCCAACCCGCTCTACCTCCTGAGCTCTCTGCAATCAACAGAGAAATGTCGACCATAACAATTTCCTCGAAGTGGCTCCTTCGCTGCAGTTCCCCGGATTTTGCCATGTATAGTTCTCAGCTCATACGGCCTCAGCCCGGTGAGTTGAACTCCCTTTTCCTCGTTTGCAACAAACCTGTAGATGGTAAAACATCTGTATTTATAAGCACTTGTCGAGGCCATTGGGATTACTCAAAGTTCTGTGCAGTGAATGCCTCATCGCATTCACCCCAAGTCACGCACACACACACACACACACACGCACGCACGCACGCACACACACACACACACACACACACACACACACACACACACACACACACACACACACACACACACACACACACACACACACACACACACACAGATGCGAACAGTGTTGAACAGCTTATCAGGAGGAATTTAGGGAACATGTTTTTCTCTTTTTCTTTTTTTTTTGCTCAAGGAGAATAATGTCCAGCAATCTTACGGTTGCAGGCAGGTGACTTCAGTTCTCACTGGAAGCTACGAGCTAATGCTGTTAGCACTCTGATACCACAACCTTGGAAGAGAGATGTATTATTTTATATTATGCAATTCTGATGCAATCTTGCCTTAGGTGGTGTGTGATTTGTAATGCTAGTATTAATATTATGTTACTATACTATGTTATTAATAATTATAATAATTATTTTAATATAAATCATATTAATATTAATAATACTATTACTATTAATAGTTGCTGTGTACAAGGCCTATTTACACAACTGTGTAATATCAACACTGGAGAAAGGAACTAAGTTGTATTGTTCTTTACTGGTTGAACCCAAACTCAACAAACCGATACAAATCAATAGGCGCCTAATTGCGCATGCAACGACGTGTTGCTAACACATAAAGTAGTCTCTTATTATCATTTGGGCTATACGGTACAACACTCACACAACCTTTTTATTTGAATGCTGCATCAACCCTTTTTCTTTAACTGCTGCAATTTGCTTAACATATATGTTTGCTTGCTTTATTTTTCTAAAAACAATTTAGAACTCAGAGGCAGAGGAGACCTCTGGGGAGGTCTCCTCTGCCTCTCCGGGTGACGTTGGCTCTCAAATATTTGCCGTGAGGTTTGAGTCTCTAAAGATACAGCAGGTGGGTCATCAGCACTAATGACAGCCTTATCTGTAGATGAGACTGATGTGGTCACATCCAGCCTGTCCTCCAACCTAAACGGCAGTACAGGTTGATTATTTATGGCGTCCAAGACTACGATGATTATAGAACCCCATCAACTGTCTGAAGACACAGTCATTATGTAATCCCGTTATCATGACACATTAACACCACTGTAATACCACAATGTTCTTTCAATAAAAACATAGATTTTCGAGTGGCCCAGGGAGGACATTCATTCTTCTTTGGGACGGACTAGGCCGATGTGTTTTAGAGGTGAACAACGGAAGGCTCACGGTCTGGTTCTGGCAAGGAAGCAGGAACACGGAGGGATAGGATCCAATTGCAGACAACTCAGGGAACGCAACAGAAAAGGTCCTTTAATAAAGAAACTCAATAATCTCCATTTCATGAAATGGCAGAAAAAAACACAGTTTGGGAACCACAAGGAACAAGGGACATGACAACCCAAAGAACCGACAAGGGAACAAGTTAATGAACTGGCATATAAAGGGAAAGACTAATGGGGAGCAGGCGGGAATGGGAAGATTGTCAGGGAAGCTCAGGTAATGGGAATGAAGTGAGGGGAAAGGTCTAAGGACATCTTGTGGACAAACACTAAACAAAAAATGGCAAAATATAGGCCGCTGACATATGCGGAGCCGATCGAGAGGCCGACACGGTTGGCAAGGAGTTTGGGAGGCCGGCGATGTAGGCAGAAACCCTTTGGAGGCTGGCGGCATAGGAGGAGGCGCTCAGGAAGCCAGCACAAGCACTCTGAGTGCTGAGGAGGGTGGCGACGTACGAGAAGCTATTCAGGCGCCTGCAAAATGGCACAGTAGTCCGACAGCATAGTCAGAGCCACTCAGGAGGCCAACGGCGTAGGCTGGAGCGCTGAGGAGGTGGCGTTGTTGAGGAGGATGATGGCGTATGAGAAAGTGCTTAGGAGGCCAGTGACAAAGGTGGAGCCGCTCAAGAGGCTGAAGGTGTAGTAATCACGTAATCATGGTACCTTAATACCGCTATTAGAATCAGAATCCCAATCAGGAAAGGTTTATTGCCAAATACATTTACACATATTAGGAATCTTGGTATACGTATTCGTTGTGCACGATCTTAACAAACAATAAACAGTAAACAATAAACAATAATGCAAGTATTGAATAATAAGTACTGAAAAAGATAATATTGAATAAAAAATAAAAATCAATAAATAGAGATACTCTATATACATAAACATATGCACCGTAATAAGATAAGAAGATAAGATAAGAATATATGTACAATTGTGCGTGATGATGTGATGATGCAAAACTTGTTGTCATCATAGGCAGATGACTGTGGGTGTTGATGGGGGAAGGGGGGGTAGTGTGCTTGTCAGTGTCAGTGGGGGTCCGGGGCAGTTGTTAATGAGGCCAGTTGCAGATGGGAAGAAACTGTTTTTGTGGCGGGAGGTTTTGGTCTTGATAGACGTCAACCTCTTACCAGAGGGCATAGTTTCAAAGAGTATATGTCCGGGGTGGGAGGGGTCCAACATGATCTTCCTTGCACGCCTCTGTGTCCTGGAGGCATGCGGATGATTTCAGCATAGCGCATGATACGCTGCAGTCTGCTCCTGTCTTTGACGGTAGCAGCAGCGTACCAGATGGTGATGGAGGAGGTGAGGATGGACTCTGTGATGGAGGTGTAGAAGTGCACCATCATGGCCTTTGGCAGGTTGAACTTTTTCAGCTGCCGAAGGAAGCACATCCTCTGCTGTGCCTTTTTGGTGATGCAGCTGACTTTCTGCTGCCACTTGAGGTCCTGGCTGATGACCGTGCCCAGGAAGCGGAAGGACTCCGCGGTGTTGACTGGGGAGTCACACAAGGTGATGGGGGAGGCTGGGGCTGCGTTCCTCCTGAAGTCCACAACCATCTCCACTGTCTTTAGAGCATTGAGCTCTAGGTTGTTTTGGCCACACCAAGTCACCAGGTGGTCAATCTCCCACCTGTAGGCAGACTCATCTCCGCCAGAGATGAGCCCGATGAGGGTGGTGTCATCTGCAAACTTCAGGAGCTTGACGGACTGATGACTGGAGGTGCAGCTGTTGGTGTACTGGGAAAAGAGCAGGGGAGAAAGAACGCAGCCCTAAGGGGATCTGGTGCTGATGGTCAGGCTGTTGGAGACGTGCGTCCCCAGCTTCACATGCTGCTTCCTGTCAGACAGGAAGTCAGTGATCCACTGGTAGGTGGAGTCGGTCACGTGCAGCTGGGAGAGCTTGTCCTGTAGCAAAGTGGGGATAACGGTGGTGAAGGCAGAGCTGTAATCCACAAACAGGATCCTGGCGTAGGTTCCTGCTGAGTCCAGGTGCTGGAGGATGAAGTGGAGGGCCATGTTTACAGCATCGTCCACAGACCTGTTGGCTCTGTAGGCGAACTGCATGGGGTCCAGGAGAGGGTCCGTGATGGATTTGAGGTGCGACAGGACAAGGCTCTCACAGGATTTCATGACCACAGAGGTCAAGGCGATTGGTCTGTAGTCTTTGAGTTCTGTGGGCCTTGTTTTTTTGGGGATGGGGATGATGGTGGAGGATTTAAAACAGGCTGGTACATGGCATGTCTCTAGCGAGGTGTTAAAATTGTCTGTAAATATTGGAGACAGCTGATCTGCACAGTGCTTGAGGGTGGAGGGGGAGACAGATTCCGGTCCAGCTGCCTTGCGAGGTTTCTGCCTCTTGAACAGTCTGTTGACGTCCCTCTCCAGGATGGACAGAGGTGACGGGGGGGGAGGGGGTCTCAGAGGTAGGCAGGAGAGGGAACACCTGGGCTCCTGCTGAGGTGTGGGAGGAGGGTGTGGTGATCTGGGGGTGGTGAATGGGGGTACGGGGGATGGTAACAGGACTGCATTGTCTTTCAAATCTGCAGTAGAACTTGTTCAGGTCGTTGGCCAGGTGAGGGTCGTCGATGGAGTCGGGGGCAGACAGTTTGTTATTGGTGAGCAGTCTCAGACCCTTCCAGACAGACGCTCGGTCGTTATCTGAAAACTGCCGTTGGAGTCTCTTTGATTACGAGAGTTTAGCATCTCTCACCGCCTCGGTAAACCTGTTTAGACAATGTCCTTTCGATCAAAACAAAGGATTTTAAGTTACTGTCAATTTAATTGTACCTTATGGATGCACTCTCTGTCCTGTGTAAGTCTTGTGGAGAAGTTTAGTTTGTTTTAGAGGTATATGTGAAGACAGTTGCGTACAGAGATCACTGTTAAAGCTGAGCCGGTGTCCAACTCAATCTTCAGTCTCACGCCTGCCACTTGTGTGAAGAGTGAGATGTATTACCCTTTGATCATCTGTTTCTTTCAAGCAGTGAAGTTGCAGACACTTTTCTCATTTTCTTCAGAACCACAGTACTTTCTGTCATTTTGTGAACATTGTTGTATTTTCCTTTCTGGAATTTCTTGTCTCTCTGTTTTTGGTACCTTTTCTGCCGATGACTAGCTTTGCATACTCATCCAATGTGGCCTTGTTTGCAACAGTTTATGCATTCTGTGTCTTCAACAGACATCAATGGCATGGGACATAACAGTTACATTTCTTTCCATAAATTCGGTTCAGGGACATTTTATTCTTTAGCATATTCCAGATATTTTTCTGGTATCTCTGAACTATCCCGTGCTCCTGTTTCCATTGATATTGCATTGTTTAGAGCCTTCTCCAATGTTAGATATTTCCCCACAGGAGCTTATTCTGTGTGGTTTCATCCATCCTATTGGACACTAAACTCTAGGGAACCCTCCACAAGAGGATAGCAGGAGGGTAAAAACCATGGCTGGTCCACGTACCCTTCTGGTAGGAATTTAAGGACATATACGACTCACCAATAATCCTGAAGAGCAACAGGTGATGGCGTAACTGTAAGACCGCCTGAACCAGAATTCAGGTACGGCATCATGATACACTCACCGGGAGAAAAAGATGCACCAACCCGCATCATAAGCCAGATTTGTGGAAAGGGCCCTGGCACGTAGACTCCTCAGCACAACTTCCTGCAGACCTAAGCTGCAGCATCTGCACCTGTGAGAAGCCATGCCCACAATTGGAACCGTGCTGATTCCAGGGACCAGAGAGTGCCCTGAGCCTGGGACAGCAGGTCAGGCCTCAGTGGGAGCTGCCATGGAAGCCCCGAGACCAGATCCAGCTAAACCACAGCCGCCGCGGCAAGTATGGGGTCACCAGGACCAGCTGGTGGTCCGACGCCTGAACCCTGTCCAGAGCCGTCTGGATCAACGAGAAGGCCGGAAAGTCATACAGCCAGGGGCCCCTCAAAAGAGGAGGGGAGGTTCGGGAAGGACCACCAGGTATTCAATCAAAAGGCCACACAACATGAGCAGGAGCCAGGCTGCTCTACTGTCTCAACGTCGTGCTCCACACCCATACACACCAAGAAGCAGAAGCGGGAATCTCCCTCAGGGATAGGAGCATCACACTGCTCACACGAGCCACCATGGCGCCAGTCACATACTGACGCACCTGGCTGGTACAGCGGGAACAAAGCTAGTTAGCTAGGCTACACCCAGCCAAAGGTCCGCCAAGTAACACAATGGGCTAGATACAAACACGCAAAAAAACACAACAGGCTGTCCACTGCACGCCAGGCAATGCAGAGAAGGACACTGTAACACAAAGTTCCGAGGATGTGCCCGAGGCGTGCAAGAAGCAAGACTCATGCAATAACGAGCTGCCTATTGCACGCTAGGCGACACAGGAGGAAAGAGTTCACCTCAGATGTCGAAAAAATTATGGAAGCGTGCACGAAGAAACAACCGTGATCATTTGCATCTAACAAAAACGACTGTTCATATCAATTGGTAGTCTAACTAATTAAAGTTTTAAAAAATAAAATAATTGACACATTTAATGCAAACTTATATTGTGAATGAACTGAAAGCAATGTATTTTGATCTATATGCTTCATAAATATAGAAGCTGACTCAAATAAATCAGAGGGCAGAACAATGCCTTTGCAACTTATTTGTGGGCATTTTTTGTGCGTGGTTATTGCCCGATTGAGAAGTTTTAATGCAGATTACAATGTATTGTCCTTTTGTGGATTCAACCTGCCCTCTGAAGCGGCATAAGGCAGTTTGTGTGGCAAGAACAACGAATTATTGCATAATACTTATAAGCCTTGCAAACATAACCTACATAAAGGTAATGTTTCAAAGTTTATAAATTTTTCTATCAAGCACTGGCTATCCGTATTATATGCTGTGTGATTATTAGTAAAGGGAGCGTGGACTGTTGATGGCGGAAATCAATGACCAGGTCCTTGGTCTTGAGGGCATTGAGTCCCAGTTAGTTCCCACTGCACCATTTGGAGAGTCTGTCAACCCTAAGCTTTGAGCTGCCGAAACCAACACACACATACATATATCTTATTACACATCACTTATCACTTACACATATCATTGGTAGGTCCCTATATCAGTCTAATATAATCTCCATTACTATCATTATTCATTCTGAAGGAGTATTTTTTTATATTTGTATGTTGGCCTGATGTATCATTTAACGTACAGTTTAGTATTTAAGGAAATATGATATCATATTGGGAGGAATTTTTTTTCATCAAGCAATATGATGCTACTAAATATTCTACAGGATTTGGCCATCAGTAGTGAATATTTTGCCCAAAATATGTATATCCCATCCTCAGGCTTCTAGATAGCTACGACATCTGTTGAACTCAAATCCAATTATACCTTGAGATGGAGCACCATCCAACGCCACTCAGATACAGTTATTGTTGCATACAATCCAAATAATTCCTTTAATTTAGTAATGGTGGGTTTGCTTCTGCTCTACCATCGGTTCCCTTGCCTTTCTCTTTGTGTTTCCCTCAATCAATGTATGTTTTCTAAAGCAACCTTCCTCACTTGTCAGAAACATATGCACAGGTGCAAACAAACACAGTCTTGCACAAATACACAGAGAAACCACACACTTTCTCGAGGCAAAGGAATGGATGCTGAGGAAGAAAGAGCATAAATCCTACAAACAAACTGTGTATCACACAAACCTACAATACATAAAAAAAAGATCTCCCTCTCTGTCTCTCCCACTTTTTCACTCCCTCTTAATCTGTTCCAGGCTTGGCTGATATCCCAAAGCCTGAAGACAGGAAAGAAATGCTGACCATGACGAAAGCGGTAGTGTCATTGCCTTTCGCTGTTTGTCTGTGTTCATACAAGCGTGTCTTAAGAGGTAGGGAGAGAGAGGCTAGAAGGAACAACCTGAAAAAAAGAAATATGTGTGTTTCCGAAAGGCTGTTCATTTATGCAGTTTTTACAGTATGTATGCTTGTTGGTTGAATGTATGCCAGTCACTGCAGGAACTTTGATTGGCTTAATGTCGATGCACAAAGTCCAAATGTTTGTTCTTGAAAATCTTTTTTATCGTGGCCTGAGAAAATCCTCTAGCTAAGGTTCTTGTAAAAATGCTGTGAAGATGGGTTTAATCGATAATATATGTAAATAGATATTAAAGATGCAAACAAATTACTTTCATTGTACTGTATTCTCTTGCCTGAAAGGTATATATGAAATAATCCGACAGGCTTCCTGTCTGTCTACTTACCTTTCCTTCCCATGCACTTGTTACGGGTCCCAGGATTGGGTGCCACGGCAACAATAAGGAAATCTGTAATATACAGACAATGGAAAGAAGCAATGAAGACACGACTGCTCAGTTCGTCATCCAAGTTGCGTCTGAGGACGCGGGCGGAAGTGCTCCCATCTGACAACAACCCGGAACGCAACTACTTAAAGGTTCAACAGTTCAACCTAGGTGCTGCTTACATTTTAAGTTCCTCTCAACACAAATTATGAGGAATAATTGAATGTACTGGTCTCATACATTTATAAAAATCGTTTCAAGCCATTCAATTCAAAGAAAATTACATTTTGCTAATATTTTTAAATAAACAGTTTTGAAAGTACCACACACTCATTGCAAATGATTTGAGTCTTCCACAAGGCTAGGCAGACATATTGCTAAAGCCAGCGAGCTAGTCATGTGTTTTGGGGGAGTGGCTTTGGAGGGAGGCCGGAAGGCAGGGGTGGTGTTTTTTGGGTTGGATACTTTCAAAATCAAACTTACTGCTGGTTTCCCCAAATTGTCTACCATACCTTTTATACAGAAATAGTGGATTGCAGACTGGATACATAATTCAACAGGATAGGGTAATCCGGTAAAGGGTAAAACCCTCATGGCAGGGAAGCCTTGAAACACGTGCTAGCTGCATACTAGCCTATGATTGCTTCCCACGCATACTACCATTACATTTTGGATGGGTAGGTTACAGCAAAAGTTGTTTGCGTGCATTTCAGGGCCACGTCGGATACTATTTCTGGTTTAAGTTGGTGATGGTAGCGGGGAGTGTGGGAGGGATAACACAGTCTCCAAGAGGACACAAACAATAATGGACTTAGACAAACTACGGAGAGAGAGAAAATTAAATGATGTCCCGTCCCGTTGCATCAATAGGCTGGAGTGGCCAATAGTGTTCCAACAGTGTCTAATAATAAAGTTCAGGATTCAGTCCCTTCACGAGCCAGGCAAATCCATAATGACACGTGAATGTTATGGAAGATTTAATTGCGTGATAATACACATTCTATAATAATAACAAAGTAACGCATTCTTGAGATCAGACAAGCATACAGACCGACGACTACAAGGAGCTGTGGATTTATTTATTTTTCATGCATTCATACAGTGAAGTTCCACATGTTGAGTTCTTAGAGGAGTGGGGATGGACGTGCCAGAGGCTGTTTATCAGCACAGTGTTATCAGCAGTACCAACTTTATTGTCATGGTGCATTAGCAGTTAATCTTTCCCTTGATCGACCTCCAACATGCTTAAAATGTATACAAAAAGCTGTTTTTGAAGTTATCGTTTGTAATGCTAATAAAAATAACGTATTACTGAGGGATTGGATGCATCACAAACCACAACTATGACCACAGAAATTTGAATTGCCTCGTTTGGCCAAATTAATGTACGGTCATTGGTTATCTGCCTGGCTATGTAGTGGAAAATAGACCAAATTTAATCAGCTTGAAGAACACAAGAAAATAGATACACGGAAATTACATGAGATTGCAGTCGATTTTATAGTATATGATTTTCTGATGGTTGATGAACGTCTTGATAACCCTCAGGGTCACTGGAATTACCCTCATCTAAGTTCAACTCACAAAATACAATTTTGTTAAATATCCAATCTCTCCATTGCATCCTTTAACATCATGCTGGTATGACCGTTATAAGCCATAGACCAGTATACAGTTCTACTTTTACATACATACATACAACACATTAGCAAACCATTACATTCAGATCTATGCTGACGGTTCCGGTGGCTATATCTTGGGCTTTATGATGCTCTACTCCTGACCTGCAACCCCCAATATAGATCTCTCAGAGGAGCACATGGATCCATGGCTCCACGGAGGGTCTCTGCCAGTGGCCATGGGAAGTGACACTGGTGGGTAAACGCGACACACAGTTAGGAAATATTCTGAGAGAGGGTGTTGAATTGTAATTGTTAATCTTAGTCTACGGCAATTGCATTTTCATTCACTCACCTCCAATGGGATCTGTATGCCAGTCAACAGTACCCAGAGTGTGATGTACGAGAACATGACCAGACCAACAAGACAAAAGACAAGGAAAATAAATCACTTTTTTTGACAGAATTTGACAATGCAATATCCAAAACATGGAACGGTAACGGATGTGCCTGAATCGCAAGTCCCTCCCCCTCTCACAGAATTCACCGCTAAACCCGCACGGATGAAACGGATGTTTCCATCAAAGGCCTCTCTATAGATGAAAATATATGAACACACACGCTGAAGTGCATGGAAGTCTTTCTTTTAATCCCCCCCCCCCCCACACACACACACACACACACACACACACACACACACACACACACACACACACACACACACACACACACACACACACACACACACACACACACACACACACACACACACAGTGATGTGTGTGTGTGTGTGTATTAATTGCTAAGTCCTGTTAATTACTAAGTCCTTTTTTTATAGACTATTCAGCCTTCTATTCATCCAATGCCTTTACTCTGAGTTAGTTTACGAGTGAATAATGTTTAGAGGGTTTATCTCAATTTCAAGCACTCCCATTTGGTTCCAATTAGCAAAAATAAGTGTTTGTGGTCGTTTGCAGCAATCTTTCAACCTACACTAATTACTCCAACAGAAAAACTTGCTAAATGGCATTCAAGGGAGATTCATACAGAAGTATAAAACAGCATTTAGTGGAATTGGAAATATTAGCGACCCCCAGGCCCAAAATCACGAAGATACAAGGTCACACTGTGGATCAAGTAAAGATGTAGTAGTAAAGATGACATTGACTCTGAATTATATATATATAAGAAATAAATATATAAATACAACAAACAGCCCAGCCAGGATCCTTCTCTTTAGACATAATAACAAGTCTATAGGGGGACATCTGTCACCTAAAGTAAAAAATCCACTTCAACATCCAACAAACCCATATATTTTATATTATTAAATTAGCTGATTGCTAACACCGTGCTGCTAACAGTGCTGAGTGTGCGGGGGTTTATAAACATGCTCAGCAGGGTGGACTCCCTGTATAAAGTTCTGTTAGCCAACCCACAGCAGATGTAGCCGACTGTGTTCTGCCAGTAGGCCTACTGAGTCTGAAGTTGGAATGTTGGATGTCGGATACTAAGTAGCATTTAGTTAGACAAAAGACGCCCACTGTTGTTGCAAGTAGAAAGATCTTCGCCAAAATCGTATTCAATTACTCTGCCGTTGAACTGCAGTAAACTACTGCTCACCGCCCAATTGCGTAATCACTGCACATCTTTTCATTTGCCACACTGACACTGAAATTACATGCTGATGTAAATTCCCAGAGATCTCTTTTGGGGGCATCATACGAGCAGTTGACTCCCAACTGTGGTCTCAAAAGCCTTTACTCATGGCAGCACGGTTTATAACTTCTTGCTTTTCTTGGATGGCTCCATATAATGTAAGAGGAAACAATAGGTTCAAATACTGTTAAAAAAATGCACAGCAGTTGAAGCAGCGGTAAAAAGCACTCAGAGATGTCCACCCATCAGAAATGATGTACAATAGGGGGCTTGTAGCATGCAGGCTTTTTATTCAAAACAATCATAACAACAGTTAATTAAATCCTCCTTGGTTGAAGGTGAAATTAATCAGCACAACAGGCATATTAAATGGTTTAATTGAAGCTTTCACGTTGTCTTTCCCTGCAGAGTAAACTCACCTTCCTGCAGTAAAAGCTATGAACTTATCTCTTACATTGTTAAGTGACTACATACATGTTCATATGGACATGTCTATACATCCATCTGTCCATCTATCCTCCCTCCCACCTGCCTCCATGTTCTTATAAATATGCTGTGGAAACTAAATGCATAGTAAACTAAATGCAAATTTTATGGAAGTGTTTGTGTTCAATGCAATATACGTAAAAGAAATAAACACAAACATACACAATTTAAGGCTTTAAAGTCCTTTTATGTGTTTTCTGGTATTGAAAAGATGCCACTTGTGTTATTTGCAGTCTTTGTGCGTACCTGATGACCCACGTCTGTCCGTCCATTCGTTTATCACCTCAGCTGTCAGTCTGTCTATACATCAATTTTTCCATCCGTCCGTCGGCTCATTTAAATAATCGTTCAGTCTATCCATCATTTCCTCCATCTGTTTGTCCATCCATCCATCCATCTGTTCATCCATCAATCCATCTGTCCGTCCATCCATGCTCAATGAAGTGCTGTGTGAGCAGCAGGCATTGTGTCTAATCTGAGTTCCTAAACAGGTTGATCTGTGGACACGCTCCCCATTACCACCTGTTTAGAATTTATGTCTCAGGTATAAATCCCCTCCATTATTCATATTATAAATCTCTTGTTCCTGTGTCTGTTTATCTTACTGTGTGCACCTCTCTTAAAGAGGTAGTTCGGAATTTTGGACATAGGGCCTGATTCCCAAGTGAGCATTGGTATTCTATATCACTGGAGACAGTTTTCAACACATTTCATTCAGTCCTTCTAGTTGCAGAGTTCGCTCGTGCTAGGCTAGCGCACGGCAACGGGCAATGCTAGCCTGCTATTAAAAACAGTCTTACCCACTCCACAGTACACCCGAGGTAAATCAATTATAACGCCAGACTATAGATTTAAATGTCTGTGTTGATAGAATAATGTTAGAAATAAAACTAACCTTGCATCGCATGAATCATCGAGGGACTACTTTCTCAGCAGAAGCGGAATTTTACTATGCGCTGGTTAGGTTTGTAACCGAATCACGACAGAAGAACGTAAACAGAGAAGCGTGGGACAGAAGCGCAATTGAACGACAAGGCAACATGATGGTTCAGTGTGCTTTTAGAAATTGTAGAAATAAACGGTACAGATGGGCACCACAAAGTTTCCACCAATTTCCAGTGAGAGATCCAGAAAGGACTCAACTGTGGCTTGTTGCTGCTGGCTTGGACATCAAAACACCGGCTCGTAAATGTACGGTTCGTTGGATACAACAAATTCCTCATAATCGTCTTCAAAAGCAGATGCATCGCTAACTCCTCCAAACGTGGGCATATCTTGTTAATTGAATACGCTTATAGAATTCCTTCGTTCACTGTACTCTGCGTTTGTAGCAATGACAGCGGCAGGTAACCTAGGTATCAGTCCGCCGCTGTCGTAGCCTACGTACAGGAATACAAACACTGCTGCTGAGACCCCGCAATTCCCTCAAAATGCAATGCAATGCAAGGTTGGTTTTATTTCTAACATTATTCTATAAGCAGACATTTTGATTTATAGTCTGTCGTTATAATTGATTTACCTCGGGTGTACTGTGGAGTGGGTAAGACTGTTTTTAATAGCAGGCTAGCATTACCCGTTGACGTGCGCTAGCCTAGCACAAGCGAACTCTGCAACTAGAAGGACTGTATGAAATGTGTTGAAAACTGTCTCCAGTGATATAGAATACCAATGCTCACTTGGGAATCAGGCCCTATGTCCAAAATTCCGAACTACCCCTTTAAGGCCTGGGTTTGCTCTCTGCAACATAACCCCCCCCCCCCCACACACACACACACCCACGCGCACACACACACACACACACACACACACACACACACACGCACACACCCACATACACAGACAGACATACAGACACACACATACACGTGTGTGTTCCTGTGGTGTTTTTGTTTCACAGTATTGGCTCATGACCCCTGTCGACCTACAACCCCCACCAACAACTTCATTCATACTCATTTCAATTGCCTTACACAGTCCGCCACCATCACACTCCAATTGACACACACATACACATACACACATACACAAACCTTTTCTCCAATCCCCCCTAATGTCACCTCCAAGACTTTAGTTCCCTTCTCTAATTTCTCCCCAATCGTCTCTTTTCCCCCCAGTATCATGGTCCTTCCTCCCTCCTTCTCTCTCTCTCTCCCTCTCTCTCTCTCTCTCTTTCTCTCTCTCTCGTTTTGAGGAGAACAACTGCTCACCTTTGACCCCTTTATTGATTTCACACCACAGCCAATGAGTTTGCGGGCTAGCAAGATCTCTGGCTGTGGGTTAAACGCTACTGACAGCGGCCAAACTAGTTTTCTAGAAAATGCACATGGGTAACCACGTGCAACACACACACACACACACACACACACACACACACACACACACACACACACACACACACACACACACACACACACACACACACACAGCTAAGGCTGAGAAGGAAATATCTGTCACATGTAACCTCTTTCTGACAATCAGCTGAATCTTTCACGTCAATTCTACGAGTGTGTGTATGTGTGTGTGTGTGTTTGTGTGCGTGCGTGCGTGTGTGCGTGCGTGCGTGCGTGCGTGCGTTTGAATGTGCAGTGAATGAGAAGTAATTCTTTCTATATGTGTACATGTGTCTATATTTCTCTCTATAGTGAAGACTAAGCAGTCCTTTCATTCTCAGCATTATATTATAATAGAAACATAGATTATTGAGGACAAGACCGGGCACCCCAGCTCCACTCATAATTATCGATGGATTCCCAGTACCCTTCTCCTCCAAAGTCAAGAGCCTCGGCGTCATCCTGGACAACACCCTCTCATTCGCACCCCATATTCACAACATCACCCGGACTGCATTCTTCCACCTCCGCAACATTGCCAGACTCCGCCCATCACTGACCCAATCCAGCACTGAAATCCTAGTTCACTCATTTGTCACATCACGCATAGACTACTGCAACGCCCTCCTCACCGGACTCCCCACCAAACTCATCAACAGACTGCAGATCATTCAGAACTCAGCCGCCCGGATCATCACCCGCACCAAATCATCTGACCACATCACCCCTGTCCTCATTCAACTTCACTGGCTCCCAGTACACTACCGCATCCAATACAAAACCCTACTCCTCACCTACAAAGCTCTCCACAACCTAGCCCCCAGTTATCTCTGCGACCTCCTCCAAGAATACACTCCCTCCCGCTCCCTCCGCTCAACCTCTGCTGGACTACTATGTATCCCCACATCACGACTCACTTCAATGGGTGCCCGGTCATTCAGCTGTTCAGCACCCAGGCTCTGGAACTCCCTCCCCCCACACATAAAACAGTCAGATACCATTGCAACCTTCAAGTCACAACTCAAAACTCACCTGTTCAAACTCGCACACAACGTCTAACTGATCACTGTTTTGATTGTTTTTTAGTTTTGTCCTGTTTTTGTTTTATTTATTTCTTATTGCTTATGTTTATTTATTTATTTATTTATCTTTTTCCACAATGCCTTGTTTTTTTAAAAAAATTGTATGATGACTATATGCTCTGTAAGGTGACCTTGGGTGTTTTGAAAGGCGCCTCTAAATTAAATGTATTATTATTATTATTACTTCCTATTTGAACGTACAAATCTTTCGTTTCAATCAAATGGTAGACTTCATAAATTCAGCACTCGGGATCCGATTGACTGAAGCTAATCCATCAGCTGCAGAGTAAGGTTGACGACTAAGCCCTTCAACCAACACTGCCGTCCGCACACTTTCAGAACTAATGAGCGAAGCAAATATGGGCTGGCTTTGCTAGGCTAGTATATGTCAAGTAGAGTCAAGAATGTCAAGTTGAGCACCGATTTTTCATTTTAATCTTCAATATTACGTGATAACCAGCTTTGACCAATACAGTAATGCCATTAAGACATTCGGTCGATAATTTCTGTTCATGTAACAACACTGCACTGAAAGTGCCACCACATTGTTCAGATGATGCCCTGATCAAAGGGAGCCGTTAACTGGACTCCTTCAGTTGCACATCTTATAGACACTGCAACTCAGCATGTGTCTAGATGTGTTTAGTCTTTGCCTGTACTTTGCTCACCTTCCCCCTACCTTCTCCCCGTCTCTCTCTTTTTGATAGTTTTCAGTGCAACTTCACCCTGAATTCAGCGAAAAATGTAACATTTTACAAACAGCCAAACTTGAACAAATGCAAACTATGCGCAACAATTCGCCTGTCTTTCAGATATGTCAGTGAAGGCACACAAAAATGGGATGGACTCCCAATCTAATAGTAGGCCATTGCATAAAATCATAGCCAGCACACCTGATTCATTACATGGAGAAAACCAACAATCTTGTTTTTTAATGCGCAACAATATATATCACTCTATATCAAGAGTGTTCAAATATCTTTCTTCCAAATATTTTTCTTTCCCTTTAACTCTGCCTTTAACCTTATCACACTCTATATGCTTTTCTCGTTCACCTCACAACCAGGTAGCCATCTAAAAACTAAGCCAACAAACCAAAAATACGGATGTGGCCCTATTGAGGTACCTGCTTTCAACTACTCGCCTTTCCACACACAGACACAGACATGACTAAAGACAAACCAAAAAAAACATATTTATAACACCAGACCAAAAAATAGGGTCTGATCTAGTAACAATATCATCCCCCATACAACTTAATCGCCACCTTGCTTATCAAGTTATAATTATTATATATTGTTCAAAGTGTAGCTTATCCAAATAGGTATTAACATTGCAAATATGTCCACGTTGTGTTTTTGCGGAGAAAGCTACTTGGACTCAAGACAGGCAAAGATGTTTATTAGCGAGACACATATTTTTCTCTTCATCCTTTTTTTTGGTAGATAAACAACATGCTGTTTTGCTGTCAGCTCCTCCCACCCCCCACCATTTAGCAGGAGAATGGTCTCTTTCTACTGCTTTGAGGAGGTCTGCAAAAATATTCACATATATATATATATATCTATATCTATATATATATCTATATATATATATATAATTCGCCATTAGCTGTTATCATTGGCACTTCAGATTTCAGATCCGCTTTGACAGGCTTTAGGTGTAGACTTAGGATTTCCCATAGGGTCCTGTGTTGCTATTGCTACGTCACGGGACCTCCCACAAAGGGATTGATTCAAGCTGTCTCTGCATCGCTCATGATGTGATGATGTCTCCCCGGTGTCTGTATGGCTTGC
Source organism: Gadus macrocephalus (assembly GCF_031168955.1). Lineage (NCBI taxonomy): Eukaryota > Metazoa > Chordata > Actinopteri > Gadiformes > Gadidae > Gadus > Gadus macrocephalus. Next base: position 3,507,362 of record NC_082386.1, read on the forward strand.
ACTTTAGAGCTGCACAGAGAAGTATACGTTAATGTCGTCCAACAGGTAAGGGCCGGCACAGTGTGTAGAGGAAAGGCTTTCTACCTCCTAATCAAAGGTTCTGCGGTTCGATCCACAGATGTCTGCATGCCTATCATGTCCCGGCATCTTTTGACCAAATTGACCTTGAATGGCATTTTAAAAAAAGAACAGACTCTTGCAGAAGGATGTTGTGACCCAGATGCCCATGTGCTCCGGTAAGGCTGCTTGTCTGTCTGTTCTCAAAAACACTCACGTACAAACACACACACCATCTGCCTCATCCCCCTTCCCATCAAAGCTGCCATGGTTGATGGGGCTGTGTGTCCTTGTTTGTGCAGATAGCTTCTCTTTGGATAACAGAATGCGGTGATTGACTACACCATGCAGTGACTGACTTGCATGTCGCAAGGTCCTTTGGGTATTTGAGAGAGCGTGTGTGTGTGTGTGTGTATCCTTTCAACCTCAGTCCTTTCATCTCTCTCTTCATTGACTTTAAGACTCTGTTCTGTCTCTATGTGGCATAATGGGAAGGGATTACAAGCACACATCTTCAAAGGAACACAAAGGGGGAAAGCGCCGTTGTAATGTATGCATAAGCATGTGCTGTTTCAGTGCACGGTTGCTTGGCGGGAGGATTCGTGCAGCCTTGCGCTTACGCGTGGGTGTGTTGTTGTTGTTGTTTTTGTTTTTTCTTAATAGTGCAGCGTGGGTGGAGGAAGCGTGCACGTGCTCTCGGAGATACACGCGCACAGGCCTGGTGGTGAGCGTGGCTGGCGTGCATCAGCGGCTGGCGTGGTCGGCGACCGTGTTTCCTGCCCACTGGTTGTCCGGGCGGATCAGCGTCGCCCGGCCGGCTCCTCAGGTGGGCTCCGAGAGTCACATTCTCCTGGAGACCTCTGAGTTGAAATCCTTTAAATCCCCCACGACGCAGAGTCCCTCGGAGCGTTAATCAGAGGCTCGCTCCCGCAAATAGGATGAGACAGACAGATGGAGGGTCACTGCATAGGCCCCGATAACTCCACTAGTGTCCACAAAGGAGTGAGTGAGTGAGTATGTGAGTGAGTGAGTGAGTGAGTGAGTGAGTGAGTGAGTGAGTGAGTGAGTGAGTGAGTGAGTGAGTGAGTGAGTGAGTGAGTGAGTGAGTGAGTGAGTGAGAGAGTGAAAGAGAGGGGGTGGGGGGGATAAAGAGTATTAAGCTGTACAGGGACCGAAAGGAGAGGAAAAGATGACAAGAAAATAATAAAAAGACTGAACTTCCTTTGGGGTGAGTTTTCACAGTAAAAACTCAAGTTTCAAGGATTTTCTTCATACATTTGCAGCCCACACACTTCCTTCTGTATTCCTTTGAAGCCATATGCGGCATTTGTTAATTATGAATGTGCTTTGAATTCTCCAAACTTTTCTCTCTCGCTAATCTCTGTTCATTTATTTCGGCACAAGGGAAGGTGGCAGCATCCCACTGTAGTCATCCTCTCACTGTTCTGCTTTTGAATTCCTCTATTCCCAATGGAAGTATATATTTTCTTCTTCCCAGATATGTCCTGGATGGAGAAAAGAGAAGGGTGGGGAGGAGAGGGGGCTTGTTGTAGCATGGAACTATTAGAGGTAGGAACCATTGGAGAGAAGAGAGACACAGATAGAGACACATGAATATATCTGACTTTTTCTCATGGGCGAAAGAGCCCCTGGCGTGTGAGAGAGGAAAGATAAAAACACAGGGACTGGAAATATTTGTCAGTCTATCCATCCATCCTTACCTGTCCATCATTCATGTGTTCTTTCAGATTGAAGAATTTTGTTGAGCCCAATGTGCGTGTGAGCGGGCAAGCGGGCGTGTTCGTCTTCTGTTGCTCCCCAAGTATGCAGCGTTCACCAGATAACAAACAATTGAGATGACAGGAATGCACTACAGAGACAGCGGTGGCTGTTTTTAGGGAATAGAACCAGTATTTCACTACAAACTGGTCAATCCTCCGTGGAGTCTCCCGTCCTTCATTGTCCTATCCCAGTAGTCGCCTGGAGACAACATTCTCTCGCAGTTCTCCCAAATTGGGAGAATATCTGCATTTCTTTTTGTTATATTTCGATATGGAACCAGAATTTCACTACAAACTGGCCAATCCTCCGTGGAGTCTCCCGTCCTTCATTGTCCTCTCCCAGTAGTCGCCTGGAGAAAACATCCTCTCGCAGTTCTCCTGAATTGGGAGAATATCCGCATTTCCTTTGGTTATAGTTCGATATGAAGTTACTATACATCCAAAACGTGACACGATGGGACAGGAATGTGTTGTCTGCAGGCTAATAGTTTCATGAAGTTATTAGTCCAATCACAACGTGACAAGAGGCCTGCGTGTTGTGATTTGCCTTCCAACCGGCAGCACTCTATCAGGTGTGAGGGCTGTTAGTGCTAGAAAGAAAGAGCAGTGATGAGAGAAGAAAAAGGAGCCAAGGAAAAACAAAATGCTATGGATTTCTGGCCACATACATTTTTTCTATTGTAATACTAAAGTTTTTTCAAATATTTTGCATCTGTTTCTTATTTTGTCATTCACAGCCCTAGGAAAATACAACCAGACCCCCCGTGGTGATTTTGGAAAATCTCCCTGAGTGCTAAAGTAAGTACTTTGGCAACAGGAAGCAGGCTTGACTAACACCACCCCACTTCACCCCTTCCAAACCGGTAAACACAAGAGAAGGATGTCCACATTTGGAAGCATTATGTTACATAATTGGCCAGTCAACGGCACAGCTACCAGTCACAAAGTAGAAATGTGTTATTCTGCTGTCTGTGTTTTTTCAGTTCCTGAGTGGTGGATTGCATAACACCTATTTGACCCATGGTGTGCTGTAGGTTTTTGTTTACGCGCTGAGTGGCTTGGTGAGTGAATTCAGACACAGATCACTGAGAGTGTCACTTCCACCTGTTCCCGTCTACAAACACCTTTGTAAACCCCCCCCCCCCCATTGCATCAGATACCCTCTCACAACATCCATCTGTTCCATGAGAACATAACCTCTCTCTCTCTCTCTCTCTCTCTCTCTCTCTCTCTCTCTCTCTCTCTCTCTCTCTCTCTCTCTCTCTCTCTCTCTCTCTCTCTCTCTCTCTCTCTCTCGAATTCCTCCTCCTTACTTACTTAATGTATAGTCTTGCAAGTGATGCCAAACTCCAGCATAGCTGCAGGTAATACTAACAGGTAAGTGATCTTTATACCATGACTGATAATTAGTTTGAATTAGAGGTAAGGTTAGCTTGATGGAAAATAACATAAACAATGATAATATATTAATCTATAGCAAAAGTCACATCTATTGTATTATCTTAATTACTTGAATAAAAACTCTGCTAGCTTATTATTCTCTGCTTTCTCGGCAATGGATGTGATATGATTGTATTGACTCTCTTTGTAAAGATGAAGAATCTTGAATCATTGTGTGTATGACTTCTTTTACAAAACATGAGAGGTTGTGTGAAAGTTCTGTCTGGGCAGCATATTTTATCTTATACATAATAACTATTGATGTTCTACAACAAATTGGCTGTCAGGTTACTTAAAGTTGAGGACAAAGTCAGGTCAAGTTAGAGCTGACACTATTCGACACATCAGAATAACCCCCAATCCAGCCCTATATTCCCTTATTAATTGTCCTTCCGTTCAATACTGTAATCATCTCAATGGCTTTGTGTCTCTTTGTTACGTTCAGGTTCTTCTAAAATGTAAATCTTAGTGTTTCGTGTGATGTAATCTGGTTTCACATTCCATTCTTGGAATCTTGCTATTCTGCAGGGTCTTCTAAAATGTAATTCTTAGTGTTTCATGTGATGTAATCTGGTTTCACATTCCGTTTCCGTGTTGTATGTAGTTTGGTTTGGGCCTGTTTTACTTGACCCCCTGGGGAGCGTAGAGAAGCAAAGGGTGATAAGGAACAGCCTCAACCACTTTCTTAACCTCTGAAGAAACTTCAATCAATAGATTAACATCTGGTTAACAAAGGCTTTTGGTTTATTGGAGGCCAACTGCCCTCAAGGATCTGATCTAAGTGTATAAAAGCTCCTGACTTTAGCTTCTCAGCTGACTTCTCCCCAGCGTACCTTGAGTATGAACTAACACGCAAAGAGAAGCTCCCATCTGAGGCCTCAGATTATTGTAATGTATGCCTGTTATGTTGTTTGTTGATGCATGTTGTGATGTATCTTTGTTCGTACTTTTATTACAAATATATATGACCACTAATTGTCAACAGTATTGTGTGCTTTTTGCATCTAAATATCTCATCTGCCTTAGACGCAAACTCTGATAGCGAAATTGCCACGACAAGCGCGACACAGTGTAGCCTGCTAATCATTTCAATGAAAAAGAAGAACGCAACTAATCTTTTGCGCAACGTTTTCTTCGATAAACTGAGCTTTCGCTTTTGACGAACATGAAGAGAGTGTGAGCAGCAGAGATTGACAGTAAATGCCAGCGAAGGGGAAAAGAAGAGGAAAAGGTAAGCAGTGTTGTCAATCAGGCAAAGGTTGTAGGCAATAAAGCACCCTATTTGGTCTGGTAGTACTTGGCAGACTGGCAGTTGTAAAAGTAGATCTTTGTTCAAAAAGATTTGGCACTAATGGAGAAGGCCCTAGGCTACAGATAATACCACATGTAGGGAACAGGCTCCAACTTCAAATTTGGGCGTGGGTTAGATGCACCATTCTGTGTCACTCAGAATGGTGCGACTACAGAATTCATCTGTAGTCGCAAACACTGTTCTTGCAAACGTACCCTAGATTTCAAGGTACATCCATCATGGGTGGACTTATGGCTGAACGTGGTCAGAAGTGGCTATTGAATATTAAAATGTAGAACAGGAAGTAACTACAGACCAGTTGCTGGCCCTGCTCTCTCAGTCTTCCAGAGAGAAGAGTGAGAGAGCAGGGTTAGGGTGATGGTTAGGGCTTACCCCAACCCTATGCACACAGTCCTGAGAGACATGGAGTCATTCCTCTCAGGACTCCCTTGACAAATAGGTTTTTAATTTCCATGGGATTCTCCTGGTTAAATAAAGGTTAAACAACAAATTAAAAAATATGTGTGGCTGGCCTTGCTCTTTCTCACTCTTCAAGAGAGAAGATGTGTGGCTGGCCTTGCTATCTCAGTCTTCCAGAGAGAAGACATGTGGCTGGCCATGCTCTTTCTCACTCTTCAAGAGAGAAGATGTGTGGCTGGCCTTGCTATCTCACTCTTACAGAGAGAAGACGTGTGGCTGGCCTTGCTCTTTCTTACTGTTCAAGAGAGAAGATGTGTGGCTGGCCTTGCTATCTCACTCTTCCAGAGAGAAGACGTGTGGCTGGCCTTGCTCTTTCTCACTCTTCCAGGGTGAATACGTGAGATGCCCTATTACCTTCAACCCAATTTGCGCAGAGCGCTTTGGCACATTTACTGTGTTTCACGTTACTTTGTACTTCAGTGCGTTGGTGAGTTAAAATCCTTATTTTCAGAAATAACATCATCCACACCATCCACACTTCATTTCCCTTCTAAAGAACATCCGGCAACCAGAGTAGAGCCGGTGTTGCTCTACTGCTAGAGGGCCAGTGTGCTGGACCCTGTGCAGTCAGTCAGAGTGCATGTTGAGGAACGGTTGAATTAGCCTCTGACTTGATGAGAACGCACACATTTAACTGGAGCCAGGCGGTGTGTGGGTGAAAGGGGTGTAGCGCCAAATTGTTTTTTTCCCCCTTCCAACCCAACTGTTGGAGTAAAGGTAGACAAGCTATAATTGTAATTGTATGTTGTACATTTGGTTTTATTTCTGTGTAGTGTGTGTCACTCATTTGTTATAATTTAGGCAGAATCTGCATCATTCACTACTCATGTGTCGCCACCTGCAAGTTGAGCCCACAAATTGATCACGTCACATCACTGCAAGATAAAACAACAATGGTGCTGATATAAAAGGCTGTCCTTGTATCTGTTGGTCAAATTTCCCTTGCTTACAATCCTTTGCACCACTCTCTGTCCCTCACACACATTTTGTGGTTGTGTTTTAACACAACTCACTCACAAACTAAACAGGAAACAAGATGTGTGTGTGTATATGTGTGTGTGTAATGGCTGGTTTAAGCAGTTTCACCTGGCCTAATTGGACTCTGGGTTATGGTGAGGCTGCACTATTACTTGCATTGAATCAGTGTGCACCGGTTAAACCAGTCATCACCACTCACATACTTTCCTGCATGGAAGCATGTTACACCTCCTGCTCTGTATCACTATACTCAACCTCTGCAATAAACCGGTTTTAACACCACCAACCTGCGTCCATGGTCTGGAGGAGCCAAATACCAGCCACCTAGGTGGCGTGTAGCATGGACATTACTACACAAACATTCCAGGAGATAAAGAAAAGAAGGAGTAAATAAAATGAAACCTAAGAGAACCCAAATACAAAACAGCAATAAATAATGGTGGGTTGCTCTCCATCAGTCTGGTGAAAAATAGATCAGCTATTTTGGGGTGTGATTATTCTATCCGTCCCAACCTCGGTCTTTGTTATACTCTGTGTGTCTGCTGGAGAGAAAGAGGGTTTATATATTGCAGGGACCGCCTTCCATTCAGACATAACGCCACTCCGACATTGACGTCTAATTGTTGTAGTGGCGGCAATTCCATATTGCTACCTTGTTGCATGATAAATATGATCTTAACTGTTAAACCAAACAAATTATAACTGATGGAGACTTACGCAGGAGTTTGTGTGGTTTATTGCTGGTTTAAGCAGCCTTACCTGGCACTTGTCAGAATGATGGGACTCTGGGTCTTGGTGAGGCTGCACACCTGTATTATTATTATTTTATTTATTTAACCTTTATTTATACTCGAAAAATCAATTGAGGGGTGACCCTCATTTGCAATGATGTCGAGTCAAAGAAATGCAAAGCAAAAAAATATTTACAAAGAGAGATATGTAGACTGGAAAAAAGTTATATAGCTTAATAAAAACAGTTAGAGTTTGGCAGATTTAAGATAATATTTCTAAATTGGTTAAAGGATATGATGTATTGATTTTAATTTGTTGCTGTAAGTTGTTCCAGGAGTCAGCGGCACTGAAGCTGAAAGCTGTCTTTCCAAGCTCAGACCTGACTTGAGGAACATGAAGCATGAGCATTTCAGTGGAGCGTGTGTGAAAAAGCCCATTTTAAATTTGCAGCATTACAGTCAAATAATGAGGAAGCCTACCGGACAGGGCTTTATAAATAAAAATGTGCCAATGTGCGTCACGTCTTTCTTCAGAGATGATCACCCAGCCTTTCCATATAATACACAATGGTGTGTGTGATAGGCGTCTCCTGTGAGGAACCTTAAAGCAGAGTGAAAAACCGAGTCCAGGAGTTTAAGACATGAATGTGATGCATGCCGGTAAACCACATCACCGTAATCAAGGACAGACATGAAAACTGCCTTAATAATCCTACTAAATAAAGGGAAGGTGGTTTTGTTCCTATAAAAATAGCCATTTTTTTGTTGCAATTGACCTACACAATTTTTTATATGAAAATTAAAATTGAGTTTATCATCTATCCAGATGCTGAGATATTTATATTCTGTGACACTTTCGACTAAAAATCCATTCTTTGTAGTAATAGTGAAATCATCAAAATCTGTAGGTCTTGCTCTGGAGAAGCACACATATTTAGTTTTGTCTGTATTAAGAACAAGCCTGAGGTCCACTAGGCAGTCCTGCAGGGTGTTTAAAGAGCTTTGTAGGTTCTGAATAGATTGGGGCACCGAATCCGAAATGCAAGACAGTACTGTGTTGTCAGCGTACAGACGGGCGTGACCATTTTGTAGCTATGAAACAATTTTATTGATATAAATTGTGAATAGAACTGGACCCAAGATTGAGCCCTGTGGGACACCATTTGTGACTTAAAAACTCAGATTGGTAGCTTCCCAGTTTAACTGATTGCTGTCTATCAGAAAGATAATCGCCGAACCAGGTACATACAGAATGATCAAAACCAATGTCATGCAGCCTCTGTAAGAGCGAACGATGGTCAACAGTGTCAAAGGCCTTCAAAAGATCAATCAAAAGTGCTGCACAGTGCTTTCTATCGTCTAATGCTGAAACAATGTTGTTAATAACCAAAGTGACAGCAGAGACGGTACTGTGGCCTGCCCTGAAACCAGATTGTAATGGGCTCAAAATGGAAGCACTGGAAAGAAACGTTTTAAAGTTATTATTAATCAGGTATTCTAGGATTTTTACCAGGCATGGGAGTTTGAATATTGGCCTGTAATTATTAAGATCATTTTTGTCACTACCTTTATATAAGGGAATTACCTGAGGTTTTTTCCAAATTTTAGGAACTATACCAGAGGAGATGGAAAGATTAAAATTATGGATTATTTGTTTAAGTGCAGAGAGCTTGATTGACAACCTGTCATGATCCTTCCCTGGTTTTCCCATTCACCTGTCTGCCACTCTGTCCTTCCCTAATTAACCCAACCACCTCCACCTGTGTGCTCCCTATATTAGTTCTCTCCTCCCAATCATTCCCTGCCAGATTGTCTCCAGAGTTTCTCAGAGCTTTCCCGCGACTTGATTCCTGATACTTCTCCGATCCTGCCAGTTGCCGATTCCTGCCTGTCTGACTATCTTGCCTGCCGCCCAGCCCCTGTCGGTCTGTCTGCTCCTCTGTCCCCGGCTCCTGATCCACCTGTCTGCCTCCCGTAGCCGATCCCTGCCTGTCTGACTATCCCGCCTGCCGTCGAGGCACTGTCGGTTTGTCTGCTTACCCATTCCCTATTCCTGGTCCGTCCATCTGCCCTCCCGTTGCCGACCTCTTCCTGCCGACTACCCTCTGCCTGTCGATCCTGTCCCTAAATAAAGCCTTGTACTTATCCTGCGCTAGTCGTCTGTCCGTGCACTTCTGCTAAACGCCCCAATTACACAACCGGTCAAATTTGTCATCTCCCATATACTTCTTGGGGTTGATGGCGAGGAGCACATCTACAAGACTTGTGGGTAATGTATCAGGGGTAAAAAGAGGATTTTTAGAGACGGTTCGTTCTTTGAATATTCAGATTTAAAACAAAATCAGAAAAACCAAATAACAGAGTCGTTCTTTGGTTTTTCTGATTTGGTTTTGAAACGGAAAAAGGGCAAAAGGAATAAACAAATAAACGGCATTTCATTTGTGTTTGTGTTTTGTTTGTTGGTTTTTTAAACCCGAAACAGAAAAACAAAAACATAGGCAACACCAGAAGGCAGAACGCAGCGAGCGAAGAAAAAAGAGCCTACCACCTAAACCAGCAATAGACTATCCAATTATATTTAGCCTTAGTTATGGCCGCACTTGAACCATATGGGGATTTTATTCGTGAACTATTTGACAATGGAAAGACACACGACGAGATCAGTACCGCTCTAAAGCAATCTGGTGCACCGAAGTGCTGCGTTATGACGGTGAGGAGATTCTGTGTGGAGCACAACCTTTGAAGAAGAAATCTAGTTTCTTTCTTCTTCTATGTAGCCTATTGTACAATATGTAGGCTACTTGTCATTTAGATGTATTTTAATGTTTTATGACCAGCTAGGTTTCTTAGTAAACATCCACCTGGAATATCATGGTGATCTTCTCCACGGTCATATCGTCCACTCGCAGACTAAGTCGCCGGCTCCCACGGAAAACAATAAAGCTGGCCATTGTAGAATGTGAGACTCAATGGAAAGTTTGAAACGTCTTTATATGTATTTTTTTTAAAACCACGTGCCCTTTTCCCAGCATTCATTGTAGTTTTATCTAAATATCACACAAACAAAACAAGCAACTGGATTATTCAGTATTCCCGTTTTGATTTAAAAAACAGAAAAATGCAGTTCATTTGTTTATTCCTTTTGCCCTTTTTCCGTTTCAAAACCAAATCAGAAAAACCAAAAAACGACTGTTATTTGTTTTTTCTGATTTTGTTTTAAATCGGAATATTCAAAGAACGAACCATACACGGATTATGTTATTACTGGTTGGTGGAGGTGTAAATCTTCAATTTTGAAAGATTTGTCCAGCAGCTACAAAATGTTCATTAAAAGCTAAACCAATATCTTTCTGTTAATTGAGTGGGTAATTTATTTTTATCGGAATGGGAACTGTGCTACAATTGTTTTTATTATAGTTCACAGCCTTCCAAAATAGTGCAGGGTTTGAATAGCAGTTGGAGATTAAACCAAGGTAATACTCAGATTTAGCCTTCCTGACCATGATTGTGCACCTATTTCTGAGTTGTCTAAAAACAGTCCAATTGGAATTTTCTCCAGAGTGTCTTGCTAGAGACCAGGCTTTATTTCTCTCGGAATCGGACAGTTCAATCGTAAACCATACCTGTGTTTTTTAAGGGTTGCATGCTTGTTGATGATTGAGGTGAACGTATTGATGAAATATTCTAAGGCTACTTCAACATTCAAAATTTCAGTTGTGAGATGAATGTCACTATGACATAGATCATTTAAAAATGCTTGCTGACTAAAACCTTTAAAATTACGCTTAATCATGATTTTAGGTTTAGATCTTTTTAAATGAATGCTTCTGATACAGGCCACTGGGCAGTGATCACTAACTCCAAGGTCAAAGACACCAGCAGAAACTATTTTATCTATGTTATTTAATACGATTAAATCAATTAAAGTTGATTTGGCTGTTTTCTTTTGATTTGGTCTTGTGGGCTCGGTTATTAATTGTGTAAGATTTAGGTTGCTACAGATTTCTTTGATAGATTTAGAAGCATCAGAAAGTCAATCAATGTTAAAATCACCCATCACAATTACCTCTCTATTTACATATGAAGAGAGCATATGTGCTAGATCGATTAAGATGCTAGTTACAGCTGAATGGGGCCTGTACACACCAATTAAAACAATACAATAATTTGACGACAAGGACAATTGAAATTGTAGCGCAATGAATTCGAAGCAGTTTGGAACAGAGACAGCATGTAATAAAGTTACAGAATAATGGGATTTTAGAGCTTGACACATCTTCAAACTCTAGACTGGTTTCCAACCTCATCATACTGTGCCCTTGCTATAGAGGAGCCCATTAAAAGCCACCAAGGTGGCATGCAGCATCGATATTGCAACATGCATTATTACTTTAGGCTTGGGTCCATCTGCGTTCAAGGCTGCCTCTCAAACTGATGACTCCAGCGTTCTGTATTGCATACATACACGCATGTATTATCAGCATAATAGCTCTTTGTACTAATCAATAGTGATCATGAACTACAGCTGGATTCCGTCAAACTGTCTCCCTTCAAAGTTAAGCCTTTTCTTTTTCGGGTGCTAAATAACTCATTAATAAAGTAATAAATAAAACTTTCATTATAAATGATGTAATGCTTTCATTCCATGATATGGGAGGGAAAAACGGGAGTACAGCGTAAAGAAAAAATAGGTAAAAAGTCTAACTGAGAGGGGATTGGGTTCTATTAGGAAGAAACATTGCAAAGACAAGAGAGAACACTTGAGTCCCTCTCTCTCCTCTCCCTGTGATTCATGCTGATTTACTGTAGAATGATTTCCTGCCTTCTTTGCATAATTGCTTGAAGAAGTAAACTGGGAAATCACTAACACTAGCCACGGCCATGCATAAAACAGGAAACATCCAAACAGAAAGATAGGGAAATAAATAAATTGCATGAACAACAAAGGTATTTGTTCATGCGTATGTATGTTATTTAACAAGACTCCATTCACACTGAGGCAGATCAGCTCAAAGAATATTGCATGGGGGAATGTGAGCATCTGTTGGGACTGTGGATAACAAAAGGAGCGGACACGGGACACTGTGTGCATGGGGGGGGGGGTAATAAATCTGTATCTTCAAAAGGAACAGAAATTGAGCCTCATTCGAGCTAGTGGGCGTGGTCATGAGTCATGATCCATGGAGACGGCCATGTTCCTGGCTCAGCAACATATATGGCTTCCCCTCAAGAATGCATCCCAAGAGTATGGTCCCGTTGCTGAATTCAGCATGGAGTGGGCGTTAATCTCAAGGGCTTGTCCAACACACACACGCACACACGCACGCACACACACACTCACTCTTTTGCCATTGTCTCATTTTCTCACCTCAAACATCCACTATATCAAACATGGTTATGCACATCTGAGCTCACTCTGTCCGGCCCTTTTTTTTGTATATTTCTTTTTCTGGCCCCCAAAGACTTCTTTTTGAATTTGACGGAGCTGCAGGACTTTTTTTTAAGTGACTCCTCTCTGTGTCGTGGTTAACAGAAGGAGCAACTCGGGGTGTATTTGTCCGTATAGTGAAGTCTTGAAGGGGGTTCCTCAATTCAAACAGACTCCTAATGAGGGAGTGGGATGTGTTCAGGGAGCCACCCTGCCCCGATGGACCACGTTCACAGAGTCTGCCCGACAATGCAAGAGCCAATATGAATATCAGGCGCACACACACACAAACACTCATGCCAAGTCGCATATCAACACACACATGTACACATGCGCATAAACACCCACACATTAGCTTGCATACACACATGCATGCACACACAAATGCACGCACAATCACACACTCCCGTTTTACATTCTCGTTTTGGAATAAAGTTACAGATTTAAAGTTACTCAATTAGTTACCTAATTGAGGTAATTATAACGTCAAGGTAGCAGTCTAATTATTTACTTATGTCTTACTTTTTTCTTTTCTATGGCAGCCAAAAGGGACTTGTTGGCTGCTTGAATACAGAGCTCACCTTTCGTCTTTCAATGTTATTTATTCCTTTTCTGTTTTGCTTTCTTTGTGAAATTCTTCGGTTGAACGGTGGTCACGCTTCAACAGTTTGGGATTAGTTTTTTATTTCCTTTTCACTTCTGCATTCTACAATATGGTTTTAAATGTCGCTTTTTCATAGAGACTTTTAGAAAAGGGACAGGGAGATGAATTACTTTTGTACACCACTTCTGATAGCTTTGAAGTGTGTGTGTGTGTGTGTGTGTGTGTGTGTGTGTGTGTGTGTGTGTGTGTGTGTGTGTGTGTGTGTGTGTGTGTGTGTGTGTGTGTGTGTGTGTGTGTGTGTCTGTGTTTGTGTGTGTGAGAGAGAGTGTATTTTTTTGTGTGTGTGCACGGTTTGGTTCTCCTAAAAGGTTAGGGTGTTTCTGTACTGTGAAACCCTTGGTACTGTATTTGCAATTCAGGTCTACGCAAATTATCTTGACTTGATTTGCCCTATCTATAGACCACAACCACGGTTAAAAAATAGCCGGTTGGCCAGCACCGGCACATTTACAGAACTGTTGATTGATGTGCAATATACCTAATGAACTCATGAACTAGATTTCATGAATGCCTTCTCTCTCTCACTCTTTCTCTCTCTTTTTATTACAAGGAGAGTTTATGGGTAGGGTGGGGAGGTTTGGGGGTCTTAAAGATCTTAATACTTTTGAAGGGAACATGGGGTAGCAGGGAGACGGGAGAGACAGATAAGAATGTGATAAAGAGAGGCCAGGCACACACAAGATGCAGAGAGAGAGCTAGCGAGACAGATTGGCATAAATATGACTATAATATAACATAAAAGGACCAGACAGATGGGATGGGAGGAGGTGGAAAACAAAAAAAACAAACTAAAAAAGCTGCTCTGCAGTTTTTAGGCTTTTGTTTTATGCATGTTTGACAGAAATTACGAAATGATACATTTCGGAATAATACTCAACACCTTTTTTTGTATCTGAAGACAATATAAGGAACCTTTAGAAAATAAGGATTATTATCTTAAATTATTAGTATAGTAGTATTATCTACTCTAAGTTGCAAAATGTAAACATCTAAGTGTGTCTTCTCAGTAGATCTACTCTTGGGTTACTTGCTTGCCTGACCATATAATTGGAGCATTGAAGCCATCAATGAGTAAATGGATATTGATCTCTTCAGGGCTAGTTGCCACTGCAAACATGTTTTTTTTTATTTACAAGTGACCGTAACAACAGTGACGTTGGATGAGAAAATGTTATTTCAATACAAATCCATACTACTGCCAAGTTTCCATTTCTCAATGCTTGCTTGCTAGCCTTCTCACAAAGCAAATGAGGCGAGTGTGGTGTAGTTAAGTATTCATATATAAGCTCTGTATAGTATAACTTTTATTCAAAGCAACCTGAAATTAATACTGCCCATGGAGGAGCCGGTACACGGAACCCGATGCCTCTTTGGCTGGAGGTGGAACAGGCCTCTCCACTATCCCTACCTCCTTATGACAGGACCACAGCTCCCCACGCAGCAGGGACATAAATAATACACAAAGTTCTGTGGGAATAGGTGACAAAAGCCAGTCACAGAGCAGATGTTATTATGGATCGGGTGACAGACCAGATAAGTGCAGCATGAGTGTACCGTCTGTCACTCAACAGGACAATGTAGGCGTGTTTGACAATATCCTTGACGTGGTCACCATGCCGCCGGACGAACAACGGGGTGAGTGATGGAAGATGACAAAACGCATGCACGCCATTAGGATTTCCTTTTGTTTTCAGAGCTTTGTCTCTCTGTAATGGAACACTAGGAAAAGTCGAGGAGCCCCCCTGCTGATTCCAGCTTTGACACAAATAGGCCTCTCTCGCTCTCGCTCTCTCTCTCTCTCTCTCTCACCTACAGTGGAGATGGCGTTTCTTGCATTGCTGTGTCAGTTTATGTAACTGAAATCATGGCAACTGACATGACTACTGCAGTGGTCAATCAGTTACCTCTTCATGGTTCTCTGCTCTGTCAGTCTAGTGTAGCATGTTATCCCCTCTTAACACAGTCTGTTTAAAAGGTACAGGCCATTACCAGTGCAGGGCCTCTGTGTGTGTGTGTGTGTAGGCAAGTTGAAGGTCAGGAAAAGGAGAGGCAAACACCAACAGAAAAAAAGAGATGATTGAGGCATAGGAGACTTAGTGGAGGAGGGAGATTGAGATAGAAAGAGAAGTCGCGAGTAAGGGATGGGAGATGGAGAGCGAAAGGATGGAGAGAGAGGGAGATACACAGATAAAGAAAAGGTAGAGAGAAGGGACAAAGGGAGGGAGGGACAAACGTGACTCTTGAAATTGAGAGGAGTAGAGAGGAAGAAAGGATTTACAGAGGATTTGAATTTGAATTTGCATGATGTATGCACAGCTCAGTGGAATACAATAAACCTAAACTTGACTTTAAACATAAACTTTGTTTATGTTGCAAGATTTCTCTCCCTGCCCGCACTGTTCCCTGCCCGACCAACAGCAGTGTCTCTGTGCCGAATGTAATTCCGCCAACTGATTCTCGTCTCCCGTGTTGGACTTAAGTGGGCCTGGCGGTCTATGATAGATAGACTTTTTTAAACATCTGTCTTACCTGCTGGGAGAATACTTTATTTCTTTACAAACTGATGGAATGTGTGTGTACGTTGGGTGTGTGTGTGTGCGTATGTGAAGGGTGGGAAGGTGCAATTTCACACATGAACACTTGGACGTTAGGATACCAATGGCGATAACCATAAGGATGCTGTCAAAATCCATAACCTAAATAGATAACATGCCTTTGCAAAGACTTTCATCTTTGTAAGAGTTGGTGTGTGTGTGCCTGCGTGAGCTCCACCTGAGCTGTGATGCGTTATAATCCCAGCCGTCTAGCTCTGTGTGACCTAGCTAACACAGCGGCCTGCCAGCTGCAGATCAGAGCTTTAGCTGTGGACACAGAAGGCAAAAGATTTAGCACCGGGCCAGGCCTTCTTTCATATAATCCAGGATATTGTCTTACGTTTCTCTAAGCCAGGACTCTTAATACCCTCAAACAGTAATCATTATTAGAAGTTAGAGGTCCCATGGCATGCTTCTTTAACGTTTCGGTGTCTGTAGCTTTAATGCGAAAAAGGAGGAGAGAGGCGGGTCAAGGAGGAGGGTGGGGAAGTGGCCCTGAGCAGCTTGCGGCCACGGTACCATGCGCTCTGTTTACAGTGGATGTATCGCAATGGCGAGGCGCACACAGCCTTTGGCCATGTTTCGTAACATTTCTAGAACACACGGGAGTCCAGGAGCTCTATATCTAAATAATATCATATTATAGTTACCTGTATCATACATTATCACGGCCAAAAGCTGTGTGAGCCTCCAGACGATATTATGAATCTGACTACGTCGTTCTTCCACGTCCACATCAATCTGAAGTAGACTGAACCACGACATGGAGGAGAAAGGGATTGTTGACCGCGGTTGTCTCCCGCCGGAGCCTCGCTGCCGAGGGACCACCGCCTTGGCAGCAGGCAGCGCTTAGGCACCACCGCCTCCTGCAGTGGGCAGCGGGCAGTGCCGAGGCGGCGGTCCCTCGGCAGCGGGAAGCGGAGCTCAAGTGGGAGACATTCGCGGGCAACAATCAAACATGTACTTCAGAAAGCCAAAGCCAAAAGCCAAAGCCAAAGTTCCTTTCCCCCAATTCCTTCTCAACCATGGCTGAGATAACCCCAACTACGAGCCTCGTTGTGGAAATACCAGAGACAAGAGTCTGACGTGTTATGAGCCATATCACCAACAACAGAACCAACATGGTCTCACAGGAATCCGTGAAATGACTACGTCGGACGCTTAACTCGAAATCCGTGGCCACATCACGTAAACACGCCGATATCCGTGTGTGAGCCACGGAATAACAGTGTCATTTACTTGCATTGGAGCAAATTCCGTGGCCACATCACGGACAATTGAAGTGATTCCGTCAGACCACCACGGATTTTGAGTTAAGCCACCGCTGTGGTCAAATGTGGCACACACAGATTGAAACGGGAGCACACACACAGATTGAAACGGGAATCTGTGTGTGTGCCACAGAATATCATTGTCATTTACTTGCATTGGAGCAACTTCCGTGGACACAACAAGGACAATTTAAGTGTTTCAGTGAGACCACCCCGGGTTTTGAGTTAAGCCCTCGTGGTCGACTCGCTCGTTGAAACGGGGATCCGTGTGTGAGCCACGGAACATCAGCGTCATTAACTTGCATTGGAGCGAATTCCGTGGCCACATCACGGAAATCGGCGTGTTTCCGTGATGTATCCACGGATTTCGAGTTATTCGTCCGTAGTCATTTCACGGATTCCTGTGAGACCAGGTTAAACAGAACGGTTATCCAAATAACAAAGAAGTGTATGACACTTGTTACAGTGTTGTACACTGTGTTACAGTGTGTGTAATCACACACACACACACACACACACACACACACACACACACACACACACACACACACACACACACACACACACACACACACGTGGCGCTCGCACGGTCGTATCTCATTGTCGGGCCAAATTCTCTGGGCTGGCAAGGCAGAGAAAGGGGCGGTGGCATCTCCCCTTATGACGACATATGGGTAAAATTCCAAAACGGCGCGTCTGAGCTTATTTTTTTCAAAGGCGGAGCAGAATGCCTAGTGCTGGTTTGACACTCAACGAAATTTGTAGCTACTGGGGACCGTAGGTAGGCTAGGGGAACTAATATTAATGTTAGAAAGTGAAATCTTCATGCTATGGGATCTTTAAGCACAGTTAATTTAATACAGCACCTAACACAGACCAAGATCTCAAAGTGCTTCACAAAAGCAAAAAAAAATAACCCAACAACAGAGACAAGAGACAAAAGAGACAAACAATAAACTATACGCAAGAAAATACCTTAAAATACACACATGATTACAAACAATACACAGAGGCAAGACAACAAAGGCTAAGCGACTTTGCTTCGCTTTGTTCAGATATCAAATGGAGGACCTCAGCGGCCAGAAGGAGAGCTGAGTAGCTGAGTAGTATTGTTGAAGTGGCAATACATAAAAATTACTAGAAGTGTAGAAATGTTTCTGACAGCCTGAATGAAGAAAGGCAGGCATTAGATCCTGCCGACACCCTGGAAAATGGTATTGGCAGACGTTGAGTGCTGCTGGTGAAACCAGTGGACAGATACATGATGGATATAGCTGTCTGGCTCAATAACGCTTTTCTGCGCACACACACACACACAGACTACACACACTCTCATTCCTTGTGTGTTGGGTGGTTTGGTTGTTTGGTTACCTGTTGTTATCGTTTTTTTCCAGTGTGATGGTCACAGCACTGTGAGATGACGGATGCACGGCCGTCGTCTTCTGGGTGATTGACAGCTGGTGATTTTGGGGGCGGGTGCAGGCAACCGCCTGATGGTGCTCGTGGGCCTCCCTCAGGGCTCTGGGTCCATTGGAGGTTATCTGGAGTGCACAGAGGAGCATGTCGGTGTCACAGGATGTTTTGCAAGCAAGCGTTAGGTTATAAATTATATAACATCTTTGAAGGACACTTGTTGAACATTGAATACTCCCAAGACTACTGTCGATTTAATTCAGATTTCCGATCACCTTCACCTCAGATTTTTATACATTCAGCAATGATTCAGAGATTCTGATTGTCTTTATTAGTATGCTAATGGTAAGTAGCATTTTTGTTGTCCAGGAACAAAGGGATAGTGTGATGTGATTTAGTGACCTGTGTGACCATGGAATACGTACATTTCATGGTTTTTAATTTGTATAAAGAAATGTAATAGCTGTCATTTGTTTTTGCGTTTAGATTTGTCTCCAAAGCATGTCTCAGCCTGACAAACCCCATAGGGGCTGCCATCTTAAGTGTGCTTGGCCAGGCGCACTCTAAACCCTGCTCCCGTCCGTGACTCATTTCTCTTCAGCCTCAAAAGCATTCAGGCACCCAGTTTGCGACAGAATCAGCTTGACATCTTTAATTGTTGCATAACAGCATCCTACTCATGGCACCCTTACACCATGTTCTCTTATTTCTATAGCGACATTATATTATACAAACAAACTAGAGCTGTCAGTTAAATGCGTTATTAACGGCGTTAACGCAAACCAATTTTAACGGCGTTAAAAAAATTATCGCGCGATTAACGCAAATATTTTATTTACAAAAAAATATATATATATTTTTTTTTGTTTCTTTGGCTCAAAACAAAGAAGCAGTAGCCTGACTGCTATGTTCAAATGACATTTGTTCAAAGCAGTCTATTAATTGCACTATAGGCTCTTTTTTTGTATCGTCCTGTTTTGATCAGTATATGCCAATGTTGTTATCAATAGAAAATCATTTGCACAAGGCAAGCCGATGCACTTCACCATGTTGATAAGAGAATTAAAATGAGAAGAATTATGGGACAAAAAATCAAGGGATATTTAGCATAGAAAAATAATTTGCGATTAATCGTGAGTTAACTATGACATTAATGCGATTAATCACGATTAAATATTTTAATCGCTTGACAGCTCTAAAACAAACACAAACTCTCCCCATCATGATGGCAATTATATATGTTGCAATTTTTTGCATTACTCTTTATGCTTTTATTCAATGCAACATGTACATGGCATTTTTTGGTCCTTGCAGAATACTGAACTACATAGATACATTTTTATTACATATTACCCTCTATTATCCCACAAAATCAAATTTCTGGTCTTATCTTCCCTTCCAATCCAATAAACAGAGGAATCCATAAGGAAGGGGTCAATACTGCTCTTGGATATTTATGGTTCCTAGAGATAACGTGTGTGTGTGTGTGTGTGTGTGTGTGTGTGTGTGTGTGTGTGTGTGTGTGTGTGTGTGTGTGTGTGTGTGTGTGTGTGTGTGTGTGTGTGTGTGTGTGTGTGGCCAGAGGAATCGCACAAAATATGCTTAAAGCATGAATCAGAAGCATCCACGGCTATCGTCTCCGGGCCGGCCAGCGTGGGATGGTCTGTGTGGTATTTACCCCAACAGACACACATCCTAATCTCTTCAAAGCCTCGTCCATCACTGAGTGGGCACTGGCTATTGGGGGAATCAGGCCAGACTCCTCATCACAGCTAGTGGCTCGTCTCTGCTCCAAGGAAGCGTGACATTATGTACTCTCCTCAATGCCAGGATGTGTGGTACCGGGCTACCAAGTGCCAGTTGATCTTAGAAAACATGGCGATCGCTCAACGACATAATGAAAAAGCAATGATTGTGCATCCTTTATTTTCAACGACAAATTCAAGCCTCGTGTTTCGGAGTTCTGGGGCCAGGAAGTTGTTAAACAGGTTACCTCATTTGACACACGGGCATCTATTGTTTTAAGTTAAGTAGGTTAAGTAAATCTATTGAAAGTGATACTGTAACGGGTCAATTGAGCGCTGGACACAGGTTTTGCTGTTTCCCCAAGGAAGTTCTTTTATTGCTTTCCATAAACGTATAAACCAAGGGCAATAAGACAAAACGTAAATCAAAGTCTGTTTGGCACGATCTCTGGTGGCGATCCGCTCCTTTCTCCTCCTAATCCTTCCTGGATTCCCCACCTCACTACAAGACAAAAGCAGGCACATAAATATAAACACTCCCTGATTGGCCTGAGTGCCGACACCTGCCCGCACTCAGGTCCAATCCCCCCAGCCAATCCGGTGCTCTCCCAACCTGCCCATACTCCCCCTGCAGGCCAGACGTCGCACGTCCCCCCACACACCCCCACCGCCCGACACAGGCCGGGGTCACATCCGGCCGCCCACTCACTCCCCCCCCCCCAGAGCGGGAGAGGAAGTCCGCCACGGCCATCTGCGCCCCAGGCCTGTGCACGACCTGAAAATTAAAGGGCTGCAACGCGAGGTACCACCGGGTGATCCTCGCGTTGACGTCCTTCATGCGGTGGAGCCACTGGAGGGGGGCGTGGTCGGAGTAGAGGGTGAACGCGCGTCCCAGCAGGTAGTAGCGGAGGGCGCCGACCGCCCACCGGATGGCGAGGCACTCCTTCTCCACCGTGCTGTACCGACCCTCCCGGTCTGATAGTTTCCGGCTCAGGTACTGTAGCGAACCCCAGCCGGACAATGGTGAAGCTTACAGATGTTTCAGAAGCCTTTATTTACGTTCAGCCGTCAGCCTTGTTTTGAGCATAAATATTCCTTTCTTCACATCTTTCTTCATAAACACCGTAAGAGCTACAGGACAGATAAATAACATTAAATAGCTCTTACACATATACAACTATCGCCATGAAGATAACATTTGCACGGCTGTACAGCAACAACACATTTTAAGTAATATAAAGTCTTAAACAAATTAAACACACAATACCTTGTTCCCATTCCAGCTAGGCACTTATTAATTACTACAAATTGTTATGCAGAGCAACCGTTTGTAGCCTGAATTCCTTCCGTAATTACACGTAATAACCTTATCGCGTGATCTCCTTCAAGTCAAGTTACCTACTGTAGATTCAAACTTCCTGCGTCAAAATAAAAGACCCATGACGGCAAAATACAGTATCAAAATAAAAGCATGGTGAAAGTGGTTATTTTAACAGACCTTCATAAGAATTATTTACACTCCCACCAATCAGGAGTCCATAATGGAACAGTATACAGTTAACATTAAACACGAATGATTTCTAACAAAAAAATGACCTTCCTCATGAAAGTGCAAAAACAAATTATGTAAAGAGAGAACAAGTTTAATTAGTCTCCAATAGCAGGACTAGCCTTTGGACAGGGCGCTCGACTTCAGACATCTTATGGAGACGCTCTCCTTTCTTGCCAAGATTCCTGTCACCGAGGCAGATCTTAACTCTCCTTACTAGTCCGTCTTTGTCAATAGTAGTTTCTAAAACGCTACCTAATCTCCACTCGTTCCTGTGTGCATCCTCTCCTTTCATCATTACGATATCTCCAACTTGAAGATTTCTCTTATTTGACACAAATTTGTGTAATCGGAGTCCACCCATGGCACAGAGTTCACGAGCTTCTCTGGCAAGCTGAACAGCTTCTTCGGTGCTGCCAGCACTGGTGAGGCCATCATCAACATAGAAATCCCTCATGATAAACTGTGAGCCTTTAGGGTAGAGGTCGTCATTCTCCTTAGCTAGATGCTTCATCCCGAAGTTTGCACATCCAGGGGAGGAGGCTGCACCGAACAGATGCACCTTCATACGGAACTCACTGGGCGGTGAGTTCAAGTCTCCTTGCTTCCACCAAAGAAAGCGCAGGTAGTTGCGATCAGCCTCATCCACATGGAATTGATGGAACATTTTCTCAATGTCACACATCAAAGCAACAGGGTAACGTCGGAAGCGGATGAGAACACCGCTCAAGTTGTTCAGCAAGTCAGGCCCTGAGAGGAGATGGTCGTTCAAGCTGGTTCCTTTGTGTCTGGCAGAGCAATCGAACACTACACAAAGCTTATCTGGCTTCTTTGCGTGCCGAACACCATGATGAGGAATGTACCATCTCTCACCTTCACTCCCACCGTCTTCGATCTGCTCTGCATCTCCCCTTTCGATGATCTCCTCCATGAACTTGACATACTGCTCCTTATACTTTTCATCCCGCTGCAGTTTTCTTTTGAGGTGGTTGAGGCGTATCATGACTGAGTTTTTGTTGTCAGGCATACTGGGTCTGTTATTGAAGGGTAGAGGCATTTGGTAATGGCCATGTTTGTTTTTCTGTATGCCCTCATTTAGCTTGTTGAGGAAGGTGATGTCATCTTGTGACACTGTTTTGCTGTCTTCACTATCATCCTTGAAGTCAGATTCCAGAATGCGAATAGCGTCGGCCGGAGTTACCGGAGGCAGTACTTTAATGGAGATTTTGTGGCACAGGCGACTTGAGCTCGGCGGATCATAGCTTTGCGATGAGCGCCCCACAATACTCCATCCTAAGTCTGTCCGTACAGCATAAGGTTCCTCATCTCCTCCTAGAATAACCTGCCTTGGTGCCATGGCTCTAGAGCAGTTATAGCCTATCAGGAGCCCTATTTCACAGTCCTTCAGAGGTTGGATTTCTTCTGCTATTTCTCTGAGGTGACTCCATTGCTTAGCCGTCTCACAAGTGGGAATATGAGCACGGTTTACAGGTATGCAGTCCTTTGAGTAGGCAACTGGGAGATCAAACTGAATTGCAGAGCTGTATCCCCTTACACAGAGGCCGAAAACACTCTCACTTGAGAGAACCGTGTTCATTCCACTCATGGTCGTCAGCTTCAACTTCACTGGATACTTGTCAGCATTTAGACTGTCACTCACTTCTTGGTCGATGAATGTTGTATCGCTTTGAGTGTCAAGTAGAGCGTAGACAAGTCTCTCAGCAGTTGGGTTGTTTTTGGATGACACCCACACTGGCATCACCATCGATGTGTAGGATGAGCCTTCGCCTGCAACACTGAGCGACGTTGCAGCAGCTCTTTGATTTGTCGCTGCTTCTGATGAAGACTTCTCCTTCCCATAATTGTAATCGTGGAGGGCCGTCGGATGTTTTCCTTTACAGTTGTCGCAACAGTGGCGATGACGACAGCTTTTTGCGCTGTGGCCGAATTTTAGGCATCCGTAGCAGAGTTTCTTCTCCTTTACATAGTTCCGTCGCTCTACCAACAACATTTCTGTAAACTTGGGACACGCATGAAGCTGGTGTCTATTATCTTGACAGAGAATACATGTTTTTCTCTGTTCTGACCCTTTGTTGAAGATGTCCGTAGCTGCTTGAGTGGTGTAAACACTGGCCTGGTTTGTCTTTGTGTCTCTGAGATTTCTCTTTTCAGCGTTAGAGTCTGATGAGCGAAGAGCATAAAGCGACGGAATTGGATTGCAGGCAATCTCAGCTTCAGTTGACACAAATATTGCAAAGTCCTTGAAACTTGGGAATTCTTGCCTATCGTTCAGGCTTCGTGTGGCTTGTCGGTTCCAGCGTGAAGCTGCCCAGTCTGGTAGTTTATAGACAAGCTTCTGGTTTTCCTCGCAGTCGTTTAATATGTCGAGACCCTTGACATGAGGCATGGCATCTTGACAGGCATTTAGAAAATCAGAGAAGTTTCTGAGTCCCTCGGCATCTTTAGGTTGTATCCTAGGCCAATTGGTAAGCTTCTCTCTGAATGCTCTCTGAATGGCAAAGGGCTGGCCGAAGCGACGAGTGAGCTTGTTCCAGGCATCCTGGTAGGCTTCATCATCGTTTCGGAAAAAGGTGCCATCTAGCACCTGGCGTGCTGGGCCGGCAACATACTTCTTCAAATAATAGAGTTTTTCAGCTGGAGTGATAGCTCTTTGGTCAATGAGCGAGGAAAATGATGCTTTCCATTCAGTGAATCGTATTGGATCACCATTGAAGACGAATGGCTCTGGAACAGGGAGCCTATTCAAGGCTATGCTGTCTTGAAAGACCTGAGCCAGTGAGGAAATGTCTTTATGAGAGGGTGTTGCAACATGGGATGGCGAGACGGCAGTTACAGGCACGTTCGTTGCTTCCTTATCCTTTTCAATGTTGATGCAGTCAGCAGCTTTATGTTCTGTCTCCTTATTGTACACATTCAGCTTGGCCTTAGCTGCTCGCACTTCCTTCTCTGCCTGCAGTCGCTCCAACTCATACCTTTGTGCCTCTAGAGCTATCCTCTGTTGTTCCTCTAACTCTCGAATCACTTCCCTTTGTCTCTCTTCGGCTATCATCATCTCATAATTGGTTTCCTTCACTGCTAGTTCTGCTGCTGCATCCGCACGCTTGGCCGCCATAGAGGAAGTCATGGAGTGATGGTCAGACTTGCTATGACTTGTCAAGGACGCGGCGGATCCATAGACAGACTTTGCATAGTCACGGTGGAGGAGTTCATGAAGGCGATGTCTTTCCTGCTTCTCGTTAAACTCAACTTCATCATCTATTGCTCTGTTGTGGGCAATGATAATGATTTCTGTGGTGACTGATTCACAAGTATCGACTCGTCGTCTGATATCAGTGGAAGGTGTGGCAAGATCTCGCATTTCAGAATATATGTTCATTATGTCTTCCTTACTTTTCCTAAGTTCTTCCACGAGAGGCCAGAGCTCATCATCTGGCATGTAGGACTTCAGTTGATCTCTTGCTTTTCGTATTTTGAGTTTCCATTGCTCGTACATGGAGAGCAGCCCTTTCTCCATTTTCTTGGCCTCCTCCGCTTGTAGTGCACGCATCTTCTCGGTAGGGTTCCGTGCACGTTCGGAACGTCTGGGACCTCCAGGTGGGTCATCCAGTTTACCTTGGAGATGATTCTGACCTTCTTCCACCACTTCAGTCGTTTCCTTCAGGCATGATGAGTCTGCCACTGAGTGGAGCTCCCTCTGCAAATCTTGAACTTCATGCTGAGAACCAGCCATTTGCTCCTCTGTGTCACTATCATAACCTGACTTTGACATTATCAACTCCTAACTCAGAATTATTAAGCCAGATGAAAACCCTGAAGCAGATAAGATCGAACTCTTAAGCAGTTTAAACATAGAATATCAGAACCCCAGTACAAAAATAACTAGCAGTTACATTAATGTGCAGACACTCAAATAACTGTAAATGTTCAGGTAAATAACATTATAAGCAACATTTTCAGATAGCATGAAATGCAGTTCAATTTCCCCCTTTTTTTTTTTTTTTTTTTTTTTTAATGTCCTTAATTATAAAGAGTCCACATGAATGTGTCCGTCTGTATAAACGTATCAACAGTTCCTTCGTTGCAGATGAGCAGGTGAGCATTAAATGTTCTCTGGTTCAGTTCAAGAAGCTGTTAATGTGTTGCTCACCTCATTGGAAGTACCGTAGACCATATGATATTGGGTAATGCTCAGTTCTGCGTCAATGAATGCGACTGTACTTGACCAATGCACCGAATCCACGAGACCGCTGCCCGGATTGCCGTAGTGGATCATGCGTTGACATGCAGGAACATGTGCTGCTCGAAGACTCCATGTGAACAGCATGGGGCGATGTAGCAGCAACAGCAGCAGGCATGCAGTGAAGACCCTCCGTCGTGACCCGTCATGGCGGCAAAAAATCGTCGAATCGATGTGGGTCAAGCTCTTACTGTAGCGAACCCCAGCCGGACAATGGTGAAGCTTACAGATGTTTCAGAAGCCTTTATTTACGTTCAGCCGTCAGCCTTGTTTTGAGCATAAATATTCCTTTCTTCACATCTTTCTTCATAAACACCGTAAGAGCTACAGGACAGATAAATAACATTAATTAGCTCTTACACATATACAACTATCGCCATGAAGATAACATTTGCACGGCTGTACAGCAACAACACATTTTAAGTAATTTAAAGTCTTAAACAAATTAAACACACAATACCTTGTTCCCATTCCAGCTAGGCACTTATTAATTACTACAAATTGTTATGCAGAGCAACCGTTTGTAGCCTGAATTCCTTCCGTAATTACACGTAATAACCTTATCGCGCGATCTCCTTCAATTCAAGTTACCTACTGTAGATTCAAACTTCCTGCGTCAAAATAAAAGACCCATGACGGCAAAATACAGTATCAAAATAAAAGCATGGTGAAAGTGGTTATTTTAACAGACCTTCATAAGAATTATTTACAGGTACAGCACCGGGCGGTCGACCCCCTCCACCTGCTGGGTCAGGAGCGCGCCCAACCCCCTATCCGACGCGTCCGTCTGCAGGGAAAAAGGGAGATCAAAGTTAGGAGCACACAGGACCGACTTTCCACAGAGGGCTGTTTTAATAGCCTCAAACGACACCTGACATGGCTCCGACCACTGGACTGTATCTGGGGCTCTCTTACGGGTGAGGTCGGTCAAGGGGCTGGCCAGGTCGGAGAAGTTCGGCACGAACTGCCGATAGTAGCCCGCCAGTCCCAGGAACCGCCTCACCTCCTTTTTGGTCCTGGGCCGAGCGGAGGCCGCGACCGCCGCCGTCTTACCGACCTGCGGCCGGACCTTCCCCCGCCCCAGGTGGAACCCCAGATATTGAATCTCCCTCCGCCCGATCACGCACTTCTTCGGGTTGGCCGTGAGCCCCGCCCGTCTCAGCGACTGAAGGACGGCCGCCACCTGCCGCACATGCTGCTCCCACGTTCCGCTATAGACAACGATGTCGTCGATGTAGGCAGCAGCATACGCGGCGTGGGGCCGCAACACCCGGTCCATCAGCCGCTGAAACGTGGCCGGGGCCCCGAACAACCCGAACGGAAGCACCTTAACCCTCATAAGGTGTTCGGGTCTGTGGGACCCGTTTTCAGTTTTTAGCTTTATAAAAGTGATACAAATAATTATTTTTTTGAACTAAGATTCATTGGCTTTGGCTCATTCTCTGTGAGGAACATGAATCAGAAAACATTTTCAAGGACCCCCCCCTGTATACCCCCCCATCACATTTATATTACACACAGGGTGTTCGGGTCCAGTGGACCCGGAGCTAGTTTAAGTGTGGAAATCATAGGTTCTGTGCACCCTAATTTTCCCTTTCTCCTCTGTGTGTGTGTGTGTGTGTGTGTGTGTGTGTGTGTGTGTGTGTGTGTGTGTGTGTGTGTGTGTGTGTGTGTGTGTGTGTGTGTGTGTGTGTGTGTGTGTGGGAGAGAGAAGGAAAGAGTAAAGCAGGTGAATGGGCCCTTGGTGTGAGCACCCACAGTGTGCACCCACTGTTCCCGCACAAGGTTGCAACATTGGAGCACCCAACACTATCTACACCCATATTCCCACACATTTCACCCTCTGTCTTGCGGGAACCAAGCTTGGGGATCTGACACTATAAAAAATCTCTGTCAGCGTGGTTCCATACCACAACTGATCAAGATGGCAAAGCGATTCTCTGTTCAGACTGCCTTACAGTTGATATTTGAAGAGACAGAGGGTTTTGATGGTGATGCAGAGGAAACAGTTTCAGAAAGTGAGGATAACATTTCTGAAAATTCAGAGTCTGACACTGAAGTTTGAAGAGGAGGATTAGCATCAGCCAGCTCCGAAACGTAAAAGACAAATACACAATATACATAATGCATAATAATATAAAACACAATATACATGCAACCAGTGCAAAAAATACATGTGCAATACACACACAGTGAGACTCTGCCCCTCATGTGTGGTATAGACTGATATACGTATAATGTCTGTGTTCAAAGGCTTTAATGTGTTGTTCAGACAGATGTTATTGAGTATGTTTCAATTTCTAATGATGCTGATAATTTCCCAGTTATGCCTGTTTTATGATGCTAATACGAAAATAAACAAAAACGAGTGGCACCTCTATTCATAAATGTGATTTAACAAAGGTAAAGGGAACAAATTTAACATATGTGTTGTTTATATTACTTGCAATTGGGTTGAAGTAACCATTTGGTGAGTATTTAAAAAAAGTTAGATTATGTTGAATTAAAAGGCCTAAAATGCAACGGGTCCACCAGACCCAGCAGCACCTCCTGTGTAACAAAAAAACGAACACCCTATGAGGGTTAAACTGGTAGAGACCGAGCGGAGTGGAGAAGGCTGTTTTTTCCCGGGCTGCTGGAGACAACGGAATCTGCCAGTAGCCCTTTGTGCAGTCCAGGGTCGTATAATATTTGGCCATGCCAAGCCGGTCCACTAGCTCGTCGATCCGAGGCATTGGGTAGGCATCGAACTTTGACACCGCATTCACCCTACGGTAATCTACACAGAACCGGACAGACCCGTCCGGCTTCCCCACCAGCACGACGGGACTGCACCAGTCACTGTGAGACTCCTCGACGACGCCCAACTCCAACATGGTTGCCAATTCGCGCCGTACCACATCTTGTTTGTGGACGGGCAGCCTGTAGGGGCGTGTCCGCACCGTTAAACCTGGCTGCGTCTCGATGTTGTGAGTAATCAGAGGGGTGCGACCGGGCAGGGGCAAAAATACGTCGGCGAACCGGAGTTGTAGACCGGCAACATCCCGTGCCTGACTCTCTACGAGACCCTCGCCCTGACCGACCGGGGGGGTGGGGCCTAGGCTAGGGACGTCCGGCCCAAACTCCTCCTTCTCTGGTAACGTCGACGCAAACGCGTCAGGGACCGCATCGTTCCACCTCTTTAGGAGGTTGATGTGGTAGACCTGCTTGTTTTCGCCCCTGTCCGTGCGCGCCACCTCGTAATCCACGTCCCCAACCCGCCGTGTGACCACAAAGGGCCCTTACCACTTCGCGAGTAATTTGGTGCTAGAGGTGGGCAACAGAACGAGGACCTTATCCCCCGGTGCAAGATCGCGTAATCTAGTCCCTCTGTCGTACAGGCGTTTCTGATTCTCCTGGGCTTGGTGCAAATGCTCACGTGACATTACCCCGAGTGAGTGGAGCTTTGCACGCAAGTCCATGACGTACTGGATTTCGTTTTTACTGTCGCTGGACCCCTCCTCCCAGGTTTCTTTAATGAGGTCCAGGACGCCCCTGGGCCTGCGCCCATAGAGCAACTCGAATGGGGAAAACCCCGTGGAAGCCTGAGGAACTTCCCGCACCGCAAACAACAGAGGGTCTAGCCATTGATGCCAATTTCGAGCATCCTCCAGTACAAACTTCCGGATCATGGACTTTAACGTCCGGTTAAACCTCTCGCACAAGCCGTCAGTGGCTGGGTGATAGACGCTCGTGCGGATGGCCTTCACCTTCAACAACCCGTAAAGTTCCTTCATCGTGCGTGACATGAAATTGGTGCCCTGGTCAGTGAGAATCTCTTTCGGGATTCCCACCCGCGATATGACATGAAACAACGCCTGCGCAACACTCTTCGCAGAGATGTTGCGCAATGGAATCGCTTCCGGGTATCGGGTTGCGTAGTCGATCAGGACCAACACAAATCGATACCCTTGTGAGGAACGTTCTAATGGCCCGATAATGTCCATGCCCACGCGGTCGAATGGGGCCTCCACCAGAGGAAGGGGCCGCAAGGGAGCCCTGGGAATAGCGGGGGGATTCACCAGCTGGCACTCGGGGCAGGAGGCGCACCACCTACGCACTTCCGCCCGAATCCCCGGCCAATAGAATCGAGCCATTATCCGGTTTAGTGTTTTCTCGTACCCCAAATGGCCCGCCATTGGGTTGTAATGCGCCGCCTGGAAAATCATTTCCCGGCGGCTCCTGGGTACCAGCAACTGGGTAAAAATCTCCTCACTCTCGGTGTCACGACCCACCCGATAAAGCCTATCCCTAATGACCACAAAGTGTGGGTAAGTCAGCACTGCGTCTGGCTGTACCCTCGAACCATCAATAGCAATCACTTGGTCGAAGGCTGAGCGTAAAGTAGCATCCCGAGACTGCTCGAGGGGGAAATCGTCTACCGGTGGGAAGCTCGGCGCTCGGACCTCGGGTTGAGAACCTCCCGCCTCCTCCCCCGATTTCTGATCAGCGTCGGACGCCCTTGCATCGGCGCAGAACACAGCGCATGACCTACATGTCCCTATCGGTCGTGTCCGCACCCCCGTAGTCTCGCTAACCGCCCCTGGAAACCCAGCCCAATCTAACCCTAGAATCAGGGGGTGCGTGAGGCTCGGACTAACCGCCGCCTTGACTCTATGCGTTTTCCCCCCGTAACGAATTTCGATAGGGACCAAGGGATACGTGTGAACATCCCCGTGTATACATTTCACCGAAACGCTCGATGCCTCTATCAACGCCTCGGACCGCACCAGGCGCTGGTGGATCATGGTCTGCATGCAGCCCGAGTCCAACAGCGCCTGGTGCGTACCCCGTTGTATCCTCACCGGGATACGGTACGCCTCGCCGGGACCGTGGGGAGGAGACGGGGCACCGGTGACGCGGACGACCTGACCCACCTCCATCATAGGGCACTCACGCCGGAAGTGGCCAGGCCGCCCGCACCGCCAGCACCCCTCCCCTGCCGCTTGAGCGCCCGCCTGTGGAGTGGGGGTGGGAGGCGACTCATGTGCCCGCTCTGGAACGCCCCCCCATCTCGCCCTCGGCGCCGGGGTTGGTCTGTCCCGCCGTGGGGCAGCCGCACCGGTACGTGGGCTCGGTGTCGGTGGTCGCTGGCCCGCTGGTGGTGGTTGCAGGTGGCTCTCCGCCACGACGACCGCGGCGGAGAGAGCCTCGGGTCGGTGGTATCGGACCCAGGCGGAGGTCCTAGCCGGCAGCCCCTCCACGAACCTCTCCAGGGCCACTTGCTCCACCACGTCCTCTGCCGTGTTCCCGCCTGGGACCAGCCACCTCCTGGCCTGGTCCATCAGCTGCTGGGCGAAGGCGAAGGGTCGGTCGCCCTCACGGAAGGCCAGCGCCCGAAACCGCCGGCGATGTTCCTCCGGGTAGAGGCCCAGCCGGTCTCGGATGGCCCTGGTGATGGCGTCGTAGTCCCGCTGGGCCCCAGCCGGCAGACTGTGGGCCGCAAGCTGCGCCTCTCCTGTTAGGAGCGGCAGGAGACGGTGCGCCCACTCCGGGCGGGGCCACCCTGAGACCTCGGCCACCCCCTGGAAGGTCTCGAGGAAGGCTTCCGCGTCGTCCGCCTCCCCCATCTTCGGGACGTGTATGTTCGTTGCGGGTCCCGCCCCCCGGGGTCCTTCGCCGCGTCCGCCGGAGGCGAGGAGCTCCCGGAGCATGGCCCGATCGGCGGCCAAGGATTGTGCCAGGTCCGTGAGCGCCTCGTTCTGCGCCTGGTGGAGCTGGCCTTGTCTCTCCGCCATCTGGGCTAGGTGCCCGAGCACGTTTCCCAATGGGGACTGGTCCATTTTCTGTACGCTCGCCCCACTTTGGGCTCCACTGTAACGGGTCAATTGAGCGCTGGACACAGGTTTTGCTGTTTCCCCAAGGAAGTTCTTTTATTGCTTTCCATAAACGTATAAACCAAGGGCAATAAGACAAAACGTAAATCAAAGTCTGTTTGGCGCGATCTCTGGTGGCGATCCGCTCCTTTCTCCTCCTAATCCTTCCTGGATTCCCCACCTCACTACAAGACAAAAGCAGGCACATAAATACAAACACTCCCTGATTGGCCTGAGTGCCGACACCTGCCCGCACTCAGGTCCAATCCCCCCAGCCAATCCGGTGCTCTCCCAACCTGCCCATACTCCCCCTGCAGGCCAGACATCGCACGTCCCCCCACAGATACATTAGTACATTTTTCCATGTATAGATGGAAGAAAAAGAAACAAACACTTGTCATAACAAGCTCAGCTTCACTAGCTTAAAGAGTGTCCTCTGAGGAGGAAGCCTTATCCATGGAAGCACACATCCTGGCACCCAACCCAGTGTAAGAGAAGCCACTGTGTGAGCAGGTGCCTGGCCCACACAGTGCATGATAAGTGGAGGGCTGCAGGAGGTCTAAGCAAAAACAGTATAGACTCTGACACATTGACCCCACACGTTATGGCAGTCCATCGATTACGATGATGACGTTGCTCCAAATAGAAAGGATGGACAATTATTGGGGTGTGTTGCGGCGATGCATAGCCAAGTGGCTGTGCAGGCCTATGCGGGATCGCAAATTTTGCCATAAGAGAGACTGGGGTATGTGGCACTGGAGGGTGTGGGCACTGCAGCACACTGATGCCTCAGTGCACGTCGCTGTATCCTCCCCTCTGTGCCTTGCTCCTGAAGGTGAGTAGTTCCCTGGTTGCAGGAGGAGCTCCAGGTGTTGCGATCAGCAGCCAGGGACTCGAGTGCAGTGGGTGGAATGTTGCACTGCTTCAGGAGGGTTTTGAGGTGATCCTTATAACTCTTTTTTGGACCCCCAGCAGATCTCTGGCCATCCAGATGTTGGCCATAGAGGATTTGCCTGGGCAGGCGGTGGGCATGCATACGGATCACATGCCCAACCCAGCGTAGGTGTTACTGCGCAAGGAGCAGGGCGATGCTTTGTGTGTGGGTCCGGTCAAAGACCACGGCATAGGGCACCCTGTCCACCCAGGACACACCCAGGATCCTTTGCAGGCAACGGATGTGGAAGGCTTCTAGGGTTCGAAAATGCCTCTGGTAGGGTGTCCAGGTTTCCGAACCATACAGCAGTGTGGAAAGACAGACTGCCCCGTACACAGCTGCTTTGGTGGAAGTGGTGAGGTTCCTGTTCTGGAAAACCCTGGCGCTAAGCCTGCCAAAGGCAGCGGAGGCCAGACCGATGCGGACCTGTATGTCATCATCGATGTTGCAGGAGGGGGACAGAATACTGCCTAGGTAGGTGAAGTGTGGGACGATGGCAAGGGGATGACCATCGAGGGTGAAGGTGGGCAAACACGTTTGGGGGGTGAACTCCTGAGCAACTATTTGTGTTTTGTTGATGTTGATTTGGAGACCAATGGCGCTGTAGATGGAGGCGACCACATTCAGCGCACGCTGTAGAGATTCTGGTGAGTGGGCGAGGAGAGCACAGTCATCTGCATACTGTAGCTCTAAGATGTGTTGGGTGGTGGTTTTGGTGAAGGCTTGGAGGCGCCTAATGTTGAAGAGGTTGCCATCCAGTCTGTACTGTATCTGTACCCCATCAGGAGTTTGTGGTCCAGGAGTTTGTGGGAGAGGAGGGTGACTGTGGAGAGGAATATGTTGAAGATGGTTTGGGCTAGGACGCACCCTTGCTTGACCCCCACATCCACATTGAAGAAAGGAGATTGTTGGCCTCCAACACTCACACAGGAATGCATCCCATCATGAAACTGCCGCAAGATGTTTCTGAACTTTGGTGGAACCCCCAACTTCCCCAGCACTTCCCACAGCAGCCTTGGACAGATCAATGAAAGCTAGGTACAGGTCTTTGCAGTGTTCTCTGCATTTTTCCTGTATCTGTCTAGCAGCAAAGATCATGTGTGCGGTAATTCGCTGTTGCCTAAAGCCGCACTGGGTCTCCGGTAGAATGTTATTGGTAGCATGAGATGCTAGTCGAAGAAGCATGATCCGTGCTAGCACCTTACCGGCAACTGACAAGAGGGAAATGCCTCTGCTATTGCCGCAGTCTGCTTTGTCTCCTTTGCGCTTAAAGATTGTGATGATGTTGGCATCCTTCCAATCTTGCGGGATGACTTCAGATGACCAAATGTTAATGATCAGTTGTTGTAATCCGCGGGTGAGGAGGTATCCGCCATGCTTCAGGATTTCTGCCGGGACCCCATCAAGGCCTGGGCTCTTGAAAAAGCGATGGCTTTTCGTACCTCAGCAAAGCTGGGGGAGGAGTCCAGATCAGTGACGGTTGGTAGGGATGGGAGGTCGGCAAGTGTGTCCATCCTGGTTGGATTTGAGGTGTTCAGCAGGTTGTTGAAATGCTCAGCCCATCTGTCCAGGGTCTGTTGTTTGTCCTTGTACAGGATGGTACCATCTGCTGATCTGACCGGGGTTATGTTCTTCCTCTGTGGGCCATAAATAGCCTTGATGGAGTCATAGAAAGCGTGGGAGTTGTTAGTGTCCGCGTGATGCTGTATCTCGTGGGCTTTCTTTGTCCACCAGTCATTCTTCATGGCTCTGAGGGTACGCTGTGTTTCAGCCCGGATGTTGTTGAAGCGGGCCTTCAGCGAGGTGGATTGGGGGTTGGAAAGGTGAGCTGCAAGGGCCTTGTGTTTTGCCTGAACTAGGTTGTGGATACCTGGTGCGCTGTTGTCGAACCAGTCTTGGTGTCTCCGTCTGGTGTACCCTACAGACTCTACTGCCGCCCGGTGAATAGCGGTGCGTAGGGTGCTCCAGGTGATGTTGACGTCCGGATCAGCTGGTGTTTCAGGGATCTTGGACAGCTGTAAGGCTGTTGACTGAGTGCGGGGACTTCAATGCATCACAGTTGAGCTTTCTGCAGGGTGGTGTTTTCCTCAGTGGTGGACGGAGTTCCAGGGTGAATTTGGCTCTGATCAGGCGCACCGTCAGAGCCCACTCTCGCGTTATAGTCCCCGAGGAGAATGAGCTTGTCGATGGAGGGTGTTTTATTTATGGCGTGCAGGGAGTGCAGGGAGGCATAGAAGAGTTCCTTGCACTCAAGGTCAGCATCCAGTGTTGGGGCATATGCACTGATGAGGGTGGCATGACGGTTGTTGGTGAGGGGAATGTGCCAGGTCATCAGTCTTTCACTGATGCCGACTGGGGATTCTGGGATCCTCTGAAGTAGGCTTGACCGCACAGCAAAACATACACCATGGAGGCGGCGGGAGCCTTCTGGAAGCCCCCTCCAGAAGAAGTTGTAGCCTTCTCCCACCTCTGTTATAGAATCCTCGCCATGGAAGCGGGTTTCGCTAAGAGCTGCGATATCAATATTGTATCTCTGCAGCTCGTGTGCAACCAGCGCTGTTCTTTGGGGACGAGAGGAGTCAACGGGCACATCCAAAAGTGTGCGGACGTTCCAGGTTGCAATGGTGAGCTTCAGGTGGGTTTTCTTATTCTTATATTTTTGACCGCGTGGAGGGATGACCCGGCAGCTGCGGCAGCCTGCCCGGGTTAAACGGAACAGACCTTTTTTAGGCCACCTTTTCAAGGCCCTTCCCTCTCAGGGTGAGCAGGGAGGAGCTGCTCGGTCGCGCGAGGAGCTTCCGCAGAGGAGCGCTGTTCCATCCCACTCCTCGGCGACCATCTTTTTCACGCCGCCTAGCATGCAGGGTTGGGCTAGATACTCCAAGTCGCATCCTGACCTGTACGCCCTTCCCCAACTCCGCAGGACTTCTTATGGGGGGGGGGGGGGGGGGGGGGGTGGGGTGGGGTAGGGGTGGGGCATTTGGAGCAGGCCTACCACAAACACAAGCACAAACGCACACAGGCAGGCACTCATACACACACACACACACACACACACACACACACACACACACACACACACACACACACACACACACACACACACACACACACACACACACTCACACACACAGTGCCTTCCGAGGCTCATCAGTTTACAGAATGCTTAGAGCTGCACTCACACGGTAATAAAGGATTATTTCCACTCATTCATTAAGTCTCACTCATTCATTTAGTCTCCCTCTGCTCCCCCCCCCCTCTCTGCAGGGTCTCTATCTCTCCGTTCCGTCTGCCCACCGAGCTTTGCTGTCCTTCCACAAATCCACATATTATCAGATTCTTTCTTATTTATCCTCCTCCTCTTCCATCATTTTGTGCTTTAATTGTGTTACTGCAAACATGCTAATTCGCTATGAGTAGGAGTGTGGATATATCTTAATCATGATTATGCATATATTATATATGGTCACATCAAATGTAAAATATTTTTTTATTGAGTGTACGCAATAGAAGACTCTCTTTTTACAGACATAATCTGTTCCAAATGATGAACAAATAATTATATAGATATGAAAAAAACACCAATAGCACCCAATACAGATGTGGTTTGCCTGCACTCTAAAACCACTCTCCAAATAAGCAGAACTGTTCCTCAACATAATCAATTGTTGTAGTTGTTTAGTAGACCAGGAGAAAAAGAGAGAGAACTAATTAGTGTATGTGTAATAAGTAAATATGCGTAAGAGCAAGAAGGTGTGAATGGTTGCATGCTGTGTGTGTGTGTGTGTGGTCGAATGTACGACCCAATGAAGTCTGGGGTTAACGGCCCTTATGGACATCCAGATAAAACCAGAACATTAGTGTCTGAGAGAATGTTCTCAGGGGGCGTCAGGGGGTTCTCAGAGGTGGTTTTAAAGAATAGACCAATGTGTTGAATAAGAAGCTGAAGAAAAAGTTAAGTCATAATTTATTGTCCATTTTCGGGGAAATTCTTTCTCTGCTTTTGACCCATCCGGAAGCCGGGGATCAAATGCTCACCGGCATACCCGGAGCAGTGGGCAGCCGCAGTGCAGCTCCCGGGGAGCAGGTGGGAGTTTCAGGTGCCTTTCTCGAGGGCACCTCATCCGTGGATGAGGAGGGTGCTGCACAACTTCTACTTCCCCCGTCCACATTTTTTGTGTACCGGTCGGGATTCGAACCGGCCAACCTCCGATTACTGGTCCACCTCCTTAACCAGTATGCCCACCAAAGAAGAAGCGTGGGTTCAAAATAACGAGCAGCTGGTTTTTGTCATGAGGGCATTAATGGAGAAAAAAGGGAGGTTGGAGGTGTTTTTCATGGGAAGCATTTCCTTCCCATGAAACCGCACCTCACTGCCCCCCCCCCCCCCCCCCCCCGAGAGAGAGAGAATGCTCTCCTCTTTGCATTGGGCATCTGAAGGATGAGGCCGCAGGTCCTCCAGCCTCACTCTCTTTTCTAGTTTCTTTGTCTCATTATCATCCCCTCCTAATTCTCTACTTTATTTTGAAGGGGCACTAGAACTGCACATGGTGTTGAGGATTGTGTAACGACTTTCGTAACGGGTCATGTGACCATATGGCTCACACATCCCCAAAAGACACCGCACTCACCGTCGACGGGTGTGTTTTCGAAATGTGCTTGTGAAAATGAACTCAGCCAAATGTGGTGAATAATTATTACATTATTTATCCTGATTTAATTTTTTGCATTTTTGGTTGCAAGAAATAATTGAAGGCGTTTGTGAATCAACATTCCGGTGCAGTTCCCATCAGGTTGTTTAATCCATATAATATTGACTGAATCAGTTGAGAGAGAAATATTCTCCTGCCGCGCTTTGAGCTTATTTTTTTTGTGTAATAAATATCTGGTAGATAATTGTAATTGGCCCTTTTTAAAGGGGTAGTTCGGAATTTTGGACATTAGGGCCTGATTCCCAAGTGAGCATTGGTATTCTATATCACTGGAGACAGTTTTCAACACATTTCATACAGTCCTTCTAATTGCAGAGTTCGCTCGTGCTAGGCTAGCGCACGTCAACGGGCAATGCTAGCCTGCTATTAAAAACAGTCTTACCCACTCCACAGTACACCCGAGGTAAATCGATTATAACGACAGACTATAAATCTAAATGTCTGTTTATAGAATAATGTTAGAAATAAAACCAACCTTGCATTGCATTGCATTTTGAGGGAATTGCGAGGTCTCAGCAGCAGTGTTTATATTCCTGTACGTAGGCTACGGCAGCGGCGGACTGATACCTAGGTTACCTGCCGCTGTCATTGCTACAAACGCAGAGTACAGTGAACGAAGGAATTCTATAAGCGTATTCAATTAACAAGATATGCCCACGTTTGGAGGAGTTAGCGATGCATCTGCTTTTGAAGACGATTATGAGGAATTTGTTGTATCCAACGAACCGTACATGTACGAGCCGGTGTTTTGATGTCCAAGCCAGCAGCAACAAGCTACAGTTGAGTCCTTTCTGGATCTCGCACTGGAAATTGGTGGAAACTTTGTGGTGCCCATCTCTGTACCGTTTATTTCTACAATTTCTAAAAGCACACTGAACCATCATGTTGCCTAGTCATTCAATTGCGCTTCTGTCCCACGCTTCTCTGTTTACGTTCTTCTGTCGTGATTCGGTTACAAACCTAACCAGCGCATAGTAAAATTCCGCTTCTGCTGAGAAAGTAGTCCCTCGATGATTCATGCGATGCAAGGTTAGTTTTATTTCTAACATTATTCTATCAACACAGACATTTAAATCTATAGTCTGGCGTTATAATTGATTTACCTCGGGTGTACTGTGGAGTGGGTAAGACTGTTTTTAATAGCAGGCTAGCATTGCCCGTTGCCGTGCGCTAGCCTAGCACGAGCGAACTCTGCAACTAGAAGGACTGAATGAAATGTGTTGAAAACTGTCTCCAGTGATATAGAATACCAATGCTCACTTGGGAATCAGGCCCTATGTCCAAAATTCCGAACTACCCCTTTAAAGTAAGATTTCAAGTGCATTGATTCAGAACTGTAGCGGTAGACGTTTCCCATTGTTGAAAACAAATGCACACCCTTGAAACATCATTCACCAATCAGGATCAATTATCTAACAATACTGTGGTCAAAGTTTTATTTGTATGTTGTATCATTAAACATTTCAGGAAAAATACAGGCAAAAAAACGAGATAACTTAAGTAAACTGTATTGTAATGTTCACATAGTGTTCCATAGTTTCCCTTTACTTACTTTTTGTCTTTCTGCCTTTTCATTGTCACCTGTCTGTTTCTTTGCAGCTTTTGTTTGTGCCTCGCCCCTCTTGAGGCCCCACCCTCCCCATGTCATCTCCACTCCCCATCTGACTCCCCTTCTCATCTCTCATCTCACTTCATCATCTTACATCTGTCTCTGGCTGTTACCTTTCAAATTTTCTCTCTTTCTCTACCTTTGTCTTTCTCTCTCTTTCTCTCAGATTTTTTTATTTTCTTCATTTCTCATTATCGTTGATGGTGTTCAGCCTGTGTTGGCTTGCTAATTGTTTTCTTGTGTATTTGAGCCTTCACCTTTCTTTACCCTTTGTCTGATTGACCTGTCTTGTTGTTAAAACCCTGTCTAGTAGGCGGCTTAGTGATTGATTACTCTTTTGTTGTTTTGTTGTATATGTTATTGTCTTGAAGAGATTAAGGGCGTATTCACACCTGCCTTGTTTAGTTCGAACCAAACCAAAAAAATCGCTGGTGCAGACCTTTTGGGCTGGTGTGAATACAAACAATCAAACTCTGGTGCGGACCAAACAGCCGGTCCGAGACCCAGCCGGAGAGGCGGTCTCGGTTTGCTTCCAAACGAACCCTGGTGTGGTTCGCTTGAGATGTGAATGCGACCGAGCTCGGTCCGACCAAGTTCTAAAAATAATGTGCCTTTTTGGATTGTATATTGTTTGATTAGCGCGGTTAATTTAAAGATCAACATCACGTTATCAGACCTGTTAAAAATGAGTCGTGGCTCAACATGGAGCGAAGAGGAGCACTTTCTGATGTATTTAATACATTCAGTACAAGGATGGGTGAGAAGGCGTTCGAGCGGTCCGCGGATAGCATAACGTCATAAAATCGACGTTGTGCCAAACGCCTCTGATGCTCCAAAAGTACTGCAAATGTTTGTAACTGTATGAAACCAATCAGTATAAGCACAACGAGGGCAGCACGCTGAATCTCCATAATCTCCATAGTTTGTCTACTGTTTTTTTATTCGTTCAATCAATGGACCGTCTTGTCCAATGATTGAACAATCTCTTCACACACGTGCGTTGTTGATAGATTCTCGGACTCTTGCGAAAAATGCTATGTGAAAAGGAACCGCACCAAACCACAAAATAAACATTACTTTTTTGTCCGGACCAAAGAGATCGAACTCAGGACTTTCCTGGTGTGAATACACCCTAAGATCTTTTGGTTTAAAGCTTCTAAACCTCCATTTGAGTCTGCGTACGATTCTGAAACCGGATCCTTACAGCTCTGCACTTTTTAATACGTGGGGCCAAGTCTCTCTGGAAACCTCTGTGTTGATTTCGACAATAAACTTTCATTGCTTGTTCACCGAGGCAAGTGCAGAGGCTAAATGCGACGCAGTTGGCATAGCATATAATTAAGGTTGTTAGAGTCAGATGGTTAAGAGGTAAGCCAGCAGAATGCTGTTATACTCATCTCGTAAGCTTATTCACATTGTTTAATTCATTGTTGGGGGTATTTAACGCTCACACAAATTATGTTTCCACATTCAAACACGCCTTGAAGGATTTTGACAATTTGTTAAAAACCGAGGTTAAATGTTGACATTGTCTATGCTGAGATGTTCATGCTCACTGACTTAATGACTGAGGCATGCAACTAGAATTAAAGTGACGGTTACCCTAAGTCGCAAGGGTCAATGTCGGTGGGGGAGATTAACTGGTTGGAGCACAGCAGAGCATTTAGACCATGTGCAGAAGCACATGGTCTATGTGCTTCTGCACATAGACCATGCAGGTAACGTTTTACCAGGGTTCTTAAGGTACCAAACACATCCTTAAACCTCGTAATATGTATATTCCCTAATAGCGTTTGTTTTTATGTTCCCGAATACCATTTTCACAATGCTCAAATTCGGCCAAAATATGGAGATCGACAGAAAGACATGCTCAATCTGAAATGTTGCATTTCAGGCAAATATTTGATCAGAACTTTTAGAGTGAATTGAATAGATCATATTTTGATCTGCAAATAACAATTTTAAAGACATTTTCCTCTATGCCTTTTTCCTGTTATTCCCTTTTAATATATTCTGTATCTCTATGTCTCACCCAGAATGTCTGGAACTACTTCAGAGGAAGTGCTAATAAGCACACAGCCAAGTCCTGCTGGGAGGTAAATAAACAGTGATTTAGCATGAACATATTCCATTGACTCTGCCTGTCTCTCACTCACACACACACACACATACACACACACACACACACACGCGCGCGCGCGCACACACGCACGCACGCACGCACGCACGCACGCACGCACGCACGCACGCACGCACGCACGCACGCACACACACACACACACACACACACACACAGACACACAGACACACAGACACACACACACACACACACACACACACACACACACAAAGAGACGCCAGGTAATAGTTCTCAGAAGCACAATACTTTCAAATTATTAAATGGATAACAAACCCAGCACCTCCTTCAAAAACGTCCCTTTCTATTAACTTGAAATTATTACCATAAATGTGGATATTGTAGGATATTTAAATGCAATGATGTCAAACATTATACTCAAATAATTATAGCGCAGATTCAACATGTTTGAGATAAATTATTTCCCATTAATTAATCTTATTCCCTATCTTCTTCTCTCACTATGCTTTGTTGCAACCAAATTTCCCCTTTGGGGTTAATAAAGATTTAACTTAACATCAGGCTTTTAGGACTGTGGCAATAGAGGAGAGATGCAACGGTGTTGTAGATTAAAGGTGTTGTAGATAAGACGTAGGACCTATTTTGGACCTATTTTGAGTGTAATTATTTAAAGATCTCACATGGTGCCTTTTTAGGGTTAGTAATTGCATTTTGGGGTAATACCAGAATCGGGTTACATGCCTGTATGTTAAAAATGCCCCTTATTATTCTCACACTGTTCACTTCTGTAAAACCAGCTTCTTTCAAAAACGTTCTGAACGATCTTGTATCATTCTGCTTTAAGGCCCTCCTCCTGAGTAGCCCAGGCTGCTGTGATTGGTCAGCATGACCATCTGTTGCGATTGGTCGAACGCTTTGCAAACGTGTGTCGACAAATCCACAACCCCGAGAAGTTGTAAACATTTGGGTAGCTGGGAGGCGGGACTTCAGCACTTCAGCACCTCCCACTGCAGTCTGACGTCACACTGTTCCGGAAGTAGTGCTGCTATCCATTTGGATGGTACGCTGGTACGAACGACCAGCTTCAGCGAGAACGTGACGTGTTTCCGGTGAATCGAATGGTGAACGAGACGAACGAGAGAACCGAACCGGTTCGGTTTGTTTGTCCTAAAGACTTGTTCATTCGAACCGGTTCGCGAAAGAACGAGCCAACACTACAACATAGCCTCTTTAGCAAACCAGCTTCAAAACACAACTTTACATTGAATCGCACGCAAAGCAAGACCGTGCAATGCATAAATTGGGGACCGGATTAAAGTATGAAGGTATTATTGTAGCAAAAGTCTTTAGCACCTGTAACTGCAGAATTTGAATGCGTACACTAAAGTCACAGTAAATTTGACGTCGTATATATTTATTTTGCATGTGTACTCTAAAGTCACAAATGTGTAACAGTACATTTGTAGTCGTAAAAAAAATATAAATATTTTTTATACCATTGTAAACACAAAATAGGGTCTACGAGTACGCTAATCTGTGTTACAGGTGCACAAATCCTTTTGCTACAATTATTGCAGCGCAGTTGGTGCAAAACACATTCGCACACCCGTGTTTCATAATCTGAGAACATG
Organism: Gadus macrocephalus; assembly: GCF_031168955.1. Taxonomy (NCBI): domain Eukaryota; kingdom Metazoa; phylum Chordata; class Actinopteri; order Gadiformes; family Gadidae; genus Gadus; species Gadus macrocephalus. Next base: position 3,549,881 of record NC_082386.1, read on the forward strand.
CCCAAAAGGTGTGCATTCGTAAACCCAAATTTGAACAAATGCATCAGAAGTTGCACATCTGTGAACGCTATGTTAATTCAGCATTTTAATGAGCGAGCACAAAACCATTTTACAACTGCTCGAATCTGCTCCTGCAAGTCTCAGCTGTGGGTTTTTTTGCAGGTTGTTTTGCAACACCCCTAGGTGGTAAATGTGTAGCAAAAGTATTTGTATCCGTAGATGACAGAGCGTCCGTGAGCGGGACAAAATAGTCCCGCCCATAATTTCCTAATCCAATGAAAATCGCCGGCAGGGATGCATTTCTCAAATTACAGTGACGGCTGGTGGTGATTTTGGGTGGGTGGGCTAAAGAATGCATTACATTTATCAATACTTCACAGGGGTCCAGACGCCATGAGGTCACCTTTATATCTCTGTTCATAACTTTCATATAATGTGAATGATTTTTAAACAAGATTAAGGTGTAGAGAAAGGCATTTCTTTATTTGAAGCACAATTATAAATAAAAAGAAAAATAAGGTGCTTCACTGAGCTGAAATTGAACATTTCGAACTAAACCATTAAGCAAAATAAAACTTTTTTTGTGCTTAAAGTATTACACAATTAAAATGTTGACTGGTCTCCCTTTGCGCAAAATGCGGCTGTAGACGATCACACACTCTTTGGTAGAGACGTCTGTGTCGCCGTCAATCATGAAGGACATGTAGGGGTCCTTTTACATTATGTCATTTTACATTAGGCCTATGTAAAATGAAATGACTTAGTTCAAGGGAATTCTCCCCAAAGTATTGCATTAACATTTCTGAATTTATGTTATGGCGACCATTAAAATACATTCAAGGACATTTGCGGCATGTTAATGAAATACTTTGGGGGGAATTCACTTGAATTGAGTCATTTCATTTAACATAATGTAGGATACCCATCTCCGTTCAGTAGGACGCCCTCTTCACTTCTCCAGAAATAAACGTATCCCGTGCTGAGTATGCTGCGATCTTTATAGCTCCATGGCTGGCACGGGGTGGGTCCCAGTGTAATTTGAGAAATGCATCCCTGCCGGCGATTTTCATTGGATTAGGAAATTATGGGCGGGACTATTTTGTCCCGCTCACGGACGCTCTGTCATCTACGGATACGAATACTTTTGCTACACATTTACCACCTAGGGGTGTTGCAAAACAACCTGCAAAAAAACCCACAGCTGAGACTTGCAGGAGCAGATTCGAGCAGTTGTAAAATGGTTTTGTGCTCGCTCATTAAAATGCTGAATTAACATAGCGTTCACAGATGTGCAACTTCTGATGCATTTGTTCAAATTTGGGTTTACGAATGCACACCTTTTGGGCATGTTCTCAGATTATGAAACACGGGTGTGCGAATGTGTTTTGCACCAACTGCGCTGCAATAATTGTAGCAAAAGGATTTGTGCACCTGTAACACAGATTAGCGTACTCGTAGACCCTATTTTGTGTTTACAATGGTATAAAAAATATTTATATTTTTTTTACGACTACAAATGTACTGTTACACATTTGTGACTTTAGAGTACACATGCAAAATAAATATATACGACTTCAAATTTACTGTGACTTTAGTGTACGCATTCAAATTCTGCAGTTACAGGTGCTAAAGACTTTTGCTACAATAATACCTTCATATTAAAGCAGCAATGAAATCAAGTGTGTAAGAGGATTTAACAACGACCTTTAAACCACCAACGTGGTACAAATACAAAGAAAATACATCTCAACCCATATTAACTATGGGCGCAGCCATCTTCTTTGCGAGTTGTACAGCTCTGCTCGCTCTACTTTGAAAGCGACAAGATATTACGACCAAAAGGGGCGTGCCTCAGTGAAATGCCTGGAGACACCACAAAGAAAGCTGGGAGATTTGCGACTTTACCACTTCGTACTGTGGCAACCTCGTCTCCGTCACACTGGGGCTTGAATAGCCTGCTTCTCCACTCATTCTGGGCTCTCCCAGCCATGTGGCTCCTTAAGGAGAGACCGGTCCTCGTGGGTGACGGGATTCCACCCACGAAGGATGGGACCGTTGATTCCTCCCAGGTTTTTCGTTCTTTTGTGTTTTCAGAGACTTTGTGTTATGTTTAGGATTAAACATGCCTTTTTGGCTTTTTCCCCCTCGAAGTTGTGTCCTGTTTGGGAGGAGGTGGTTAGCTCTCCGTGCCGGGTTGCCACATATGGTGGAGAATGCAGGCAACTCGACCGAGCTACGGGCCATTTTGGGAGGGAACGCCAACCTCAAGCTACCCCCAAACCAGACCATGACGCAGCCGGAGACGTCGCAGACGGAGACGACGCAGCCGGAGACGACGCAGCAGAGACGACGCAGCCGGAGACGACGCCGCGGGAGACGACGCAGCAGAGACGACGCAGCCGGAGACGACGCCGCGGGAGACGAGGCCGCCGGAGACGAGGCCGCCGGAGACGAGGCCGCCGGAGACGAGGCCGCCGGAGACGACGCCGCCGGAGACGACGCCGAGAGGGACGAGGCCGAGAGGGACGAGGCCGAGAGGGCCAATTAAGGACATGGAGAGCACCTGAGGAACAGGTGGAGAAGCAGGGCTTAAATAGCCTGCTTCTCCACTCATTCGGGGCTCTCCCAGCCATGTGGCTCCTTACGGAGAGACCGGTCCTCCTGGGTGATGGGATTCCACCCACAAAGGAGGGGACCGTTGATTCCTCCCAGGTTTTTCGTTCTTTTGTGTTTTCAGAGACTTTGTGTTATGTTTATGATTAAACATGCCTTTTTGGCTTTTTTCCCCTCGAAGTTGTGTCCTGTTTGGGAGGAGGTGGTTTGCTCATCGTGCCGGGTTGCCACAGTACATCCAAATGGATAGCAGTTTTGAGCGCAAAAAAGCTGTTTCACGCACTGGCTTGGATTTAAATAATAATTTTTCATGTCAAGAGTGTGACCGTTTATTGTTCAATTGTTCAGTTAAGGCTGTAGAGAAAACACAATGAGAAAGACTACGTGTCTCGTATGTGACGTTACACTCCCTGCGACTGGCGTGGACAAGACCGACAATCTTCCCATCGGCATAACTGAAACTCTCCACATGCCCCGAATTATAATGGATTAACCTCTTTAGATTCTGTTATCCTCCCCTTGGAAAAAAGCAGTGAAGTGGAGCAGAGGGATCGCCATGTCTGTACCATAGACCTATTAAAGAAGGTCTGTACCAGAGTGGTGGTGACATCATTCACATTGAGAGCAGCGAAGAGCTGTAGTTCACAAAGCGGCCTCACACAAAACCTAACATTATCAAACTTCTTCGAGATAAATTGTAGTTTTCTTTGCGTGAAAAATTATCATTTAAATCCACAAAGAACATATGGGTAATCCGGGTGGTATAAAGACTGGGACCAGACAATAATTACTTTCTCTGCATTGATACCCATTCATATTTTACAATCTCCTAGTTCCCATGGGGTCTACCGGAAGGGGCGGGACTTCCCGGCGCATATCTGCGAAATGCAACACTTCTAAATGGCTGAGAGATGCAGGGCGGGAGCAGAGGGAGAATCTACCTTACCTCCAGCCGTGGCTGGAGTGGGACCCACTTTCAGCCTGGGAGTTACATGATGCAGATAGGCCCAGCCCAATTGGGGGGAGCGGAACAGGGGGATGGCTTTTACCATGTTCAAGCAAATGAACTGATTAATGAAACCCTGTAATGGACCCAATTGAAAAATCAACTAAAGAACCCATTGTTGTTTCTCAAAAAAAAAAGAAATCACAAGTGAACTCTGGTGCCTACACCTGTCCTGTAATTACCTGCAATATTACAACTTGCTCCTAGAAACTGCATCCTATCCTTTGTTGCACTCTTTGCAGTGTGCACACCAGTAGCTGTGTTTTCTCTGCTACCTCCTAGCCCTGTCTCATCAGCATCACTGGGCTGACTCAGTTCCATGGCTGCAAAAATGAAAGCATTCTGTGTCTGCATACATGCTACCCACATACAACATTTGTACTGATAAATCATGCTGATGCTGATGGTTAACTGCTTTTTCTAAAAACAGACAATTATCAACCTCCTCATTGCCTACTCCCAATTATTGGTAATAGTGCGATGGCTGGCCAGATAGCGATAAAATAAAAATGGGAAAGCTTTTGTTTGAAATGTGACATAATCATTACACTCTGCATGTTGGCAACTAATGCTAAATTCCAAGCTCCCTCCTTAACTCCTAGAATTTCTCACTCCTTTTCGGATATGTTTACATTAATGTTTATTTTTATTTCTTTTTGCTTTTTATTTTTACTATTACTATTATTATTATTTTTTTGTTATTCATACTTGAATGGCTTTATTGTTGTAATTGGCAAAATTTGGTGTTTTTGTTTCGTCTACATAGAAAGAAAGAAAGAAAGAAAGAACTCCTAGAATTTCACCTGCAGCGTCTTTACTCGATGCTTGGAATCTGAATAGGCTATATCCGTTATTTGCGAGCATTTCTCTGCATCCTCCTCCAGTGCTTTTTTCGTTTTAATTATTTCTCCTTTGTCCTTACTCTTTTTGCTGTTCATCGCTTTCAACCCAATGAGTATACTCTTCCAGGATAACCTGCACACTCTCTACGAGCCTGCACCAGAGTTCAATGTCATCATAGCAGGGCATGGGCTTCATACTTGGGAGGGGCCGCTCATTGGCGGTAAAACTTGGGGAGGGGTCACACACCGGGGCTGTACCACTTGGGGAGGGGCCGCTCATTTACTCCCCTCTGCAGATATAGACTTGGTTGCGACGCTAACAGTCTGTTAGTGCTTGGATGTGTTTGTATGTGGGAGCATTGAGTGAGAGGAGCACAGCTCAGGCTGGCCGGATGGCGCAGCAAGGAACTTATAAACTCAATATTGTGATCCTACTGATTACCACTCTGTCACTGCACACAGCAGCTTTAAAGCCAGAAAGAAGAACAACCCAGCTGTTTGAAGGTCAGATAAGTAGAGCATTGTCTGGTAAAACTCTAAACCAGGAACAGCAGCAGTGGCAGCATAAGCTACCGTCCCCAGAGAGAGAAGTGAGGGCCCTGCAAGAACTGAAGAGCTCCTCCACAGCTCTGCGGTCCGGGGTCTCTCACTAATCACTGACCTCTGCTTGCTGTGTACCAGTAAGACACAGGCAGGGGCTGTTACTCAGCTACAATGACACAGCTTTTGAACCACCTGACAATAATTCACTTTAAATGCTGTAACCACTTTGTGATGTTAGCTTGTGTTGGTTATCCAGTATGTTGTGCTTAATGTGTTAGAACACCATCCTCTTTAAAGACAACAACACACTTTGGGATAGATATGTGCATGCGGTATTATTGCCAATTGCCATTGCAAGTTATTCTACAAATAATTATTCATAACCTTGAGCTCCACCATGTGTATGACCCCGGCCTTCCCAAGCTGAACATGACTTGCCAACCTTCACTGTCTGAACACATTCCTCCTTAAACTCTCACACCATTCACAACCCCCCCACCACCCTTCTGTCTCCCACATATGCCTAAAGGGTTCCAAAGCCACCTAAAGCCGTTAGCCGTTAAAAGGTGGTTTACTGTGTTTTAACACACTTCCAACCACACTTCTAACCACCAACATTGTTTTATTCGCCCTCCTTGGCAGCACAGTCATTAGTAGGCAATTGCGTATGTTTCTTTCAGACTTTTTTTCCACAGACGACAAGAGTGGAACTACTGACAAAACAAAGGTCTAATTCCCCAGCACACAAAACACACTAGTACAACAATATTCCATTGGATTGGAACCAAAGATTCACAGCCAGGTTATTCTTCATTTATTTTTAGCATGTGACATAATACTCACTGCCGATATCGAAGTGATATCAAGTGAAAGCTCTTTCCTGAAGTTGTTAACAGTACAAGGTGTCCCAACACCATATTATTGGTCATTCCTCCAGCATATTGGTCATTCCTTCTAGTTCTCAAACCAGGTTAAAAATATGCCTTTTAGGGACCATGTTGAATGGGCTATGATCCTGTGCTTCATGTCATTCCATCTCTCTGGATGGTGGAGGATGGTGCCCTACAAACGTATGGAGACCTGCCTGTACAGATGAGCAAACAGAGAGTAGCTGACCCAGACGGGATGGAGTGGAGCTGCCTCAGCTGTCTGCCTAATGGTGGGGTCTGCCATGAACTTAGTGTGAACTCAAGACTTTGCAACAAGAAATGGAAGCAGGCAAGTTGTTCTGTTGACCAGTACTTTTGGGTTCTCTCTTTAAATGAAGATCATGTTTGCTACTCAAGATTGTCAAAATTCACTTGCTTGCTTGTTGTTGGCTGTTCTATCTGCATCACTCTCTTGATCACTCCTGACAGGATCAGTAAACAGAATAAATCACTCTGCGCTGGTATGTTTACACCAGGCATGGCTATTATGGGAGATGGCTGCTTATTAAACATCATCCTTAATATCTGCAATCATTCATAATACATAATACGATTTTTGTGCTTCCTGGAGCAGAAATTCAACAATAAAGGCTATTTTCATGATTGTTTACTGTGTGCGAAGGGTATTTGAGTCCAACCAAAAATAGTCAGCCTAATTTGTTGCTTATACATCAATTACAAAGTTTTCGGTTGTAGTAATGTAATTTAATATTTAGAATATTAACTTGGCACAATAATTTACATTACAAACACATTTGTTTTATTACTTTTAATTTCCTTCCATTGCATTAAGAGATCAATTTTTAAGCACATGCAGCACATGACAATAGATCTCTTAAATAAAAGCACTAATTGCAGTGATCACAGTCCACTTTAAATCTCACTTGTTTGTCCACCATTTCCAAGTGACAAAGCATTTTGGACGCAGAAAGGTACTGATTGGCTTGGCTCACAAAATATACTTATCCACGACAATCCTCGACTCACTTTAATGCTTCTTAAACTATATCTGTGTCTGAGTGTCCTGCCTTAAGGCATGCATATGAAACCACCTGGCTCAGATAACACGATGCCCCCCACACCCCCCACCAGCAGCCAAGGGAATACATGAGAAATTGATAAACCCGTCACGAAAATCAATGGCTTCCTCCTCTATTTTGTTCCGTCGCCTTACCCAGGGGAGGGCGCAAAACCAGGCAGGAACTCATGCACGGGGAAATGTCACCTTTGTCAAACCGACCTTAAGTCAATACCCATCCCCTGATGTGGTAACATTGCAACTAATCATCCATTCACTAAAAAGGTTGACAGAGTTGGTGTTCTCTCCCTTCTCATTAGAGTTAATTTGTTATTGGTGGCACAGGGCAACACAGGCAACCCGTTTTAGTTGAAGCGGAGGCCGGGATTATTTGCTAGACGAAAAACAGAATTAAACAGTCTGCTTATTTTGGAAACACACAATTTAAAATCAAGCTTGAAGGAAAAAAACGTCCATACTCTTTAATCAAGTTTGAGCAAAACACATGGACCAATGCACTAACACATGCTATCCAATTCATGCACCATAAACACTGATGGTTATCCTTTGTCAGCAAATCACGTGCAAACTGCAAATTAATATCAACAACTCATGGTTGTTTATGCGGACCTGCAAATACTTAAGACCCTGCAACTGCTGTAACAACTTACACAGTATAATTTTTTTAGAAGCTAATTTAATTTAATTTGAAAGCGCAACCAAATGCTACTATGGTTGATTATTTTATGTTGTATTTGACTTATTTCACCTTCAAATCTTGTATAAAGTTTATATATGTTCTGCCAGTATTCATTTGAGCTATTATACGATCTGTAATCATGGCAGTGTTTTTATTGGAAAAAAATTGTGAAGCATAATCATTATCAATCATGCTAACACTACACGATGGTAGCTGGTTGTCTTAGAAATAAATAAGGATGCCTAAATGGATTCATTACTGCAAAACTGCCACTGATTTTGTGTGACCTCATTATCTGAAATGGCATCCACCCCTGATGCATTTGATCTAAAATATATTTTCACATTTCACAATTTTCACAGTTTGATCAAATATATCATGTGTTTTGGGGGTTGGGACCGACCAGTAGCATAAGCGACCAGACAGTTAATGCCGCAAATGGATCTGAAGAAAGAAACATCTTGCCAGAAAACAGCAGCAGACCAGCAGAAGATAAAATCCATTCAACTGTGTCACTGATCTGTTTTATGTGCTTAACAATATAACCACCATAAAGATACCCCTCTGACAGAGACACCAAAATGTCATCATGTTGTTGTTGTTTTTCCTTCTTGAGTACATTCACTCGACTCAAAAGTATTATTCCCACTCTCAATGTTTTTTCTTTGCAGTGTGCCAAAGAATTTTACTGCTCTTCAAGAGGTCACCAGTGAGCCTTGTTTTGGAGCCTTGAACCTTTCTTCAGGGCATTGCCATGGCAATACACAACCACGTCCATACACAAGAAGTTCACAAGACTGTATTGGCAATACAATAAGATGTAAAGCTCGGACCCCCTACTACGCAGTTATCTGAATAAGCGAGCTACGATCATAGCGCAGTGTAGTCACTGTTTAGAAGGGATGGCTTGCTTTGGCCTCCTCTGCAAAGGCGAAGGTGTTTACTAAAGGTTAGGCTTGAGGCATCACAACCTGTATATCGGGCAGCCCTGGATTCATCCATTTGATTTGGGATCGATGGAAACATTGTGAAGGGATACAGTCATACACACTATAATACCACAACACCCCACCTCACCATACCAAACCATAACTCACCATACTATGCCTTACACCACCTTTCTGTACCTAACCCCACCACACCATACCTTACAACACCTTACTGTACCTAACCATACCATACCTTAAAGTAGCTTACCGTACCTTTCGTGGTCTCCCCGTCCCTCAGACCGGCCCTAGGGCCCCTGGGCGAGCCAAGGGCCCTAATGGAGAGAAGACTATCAAGTTGTGTGAGGAGACAACGGGGGGCGTGGCCTGTGAGCCAGACGGAGCCGCCGCCGCGCCGTGTGGCGGTAGGAGGCGCTGAACAGTGACCGGAGAGTACCGGGTGCTACGCAAACACTACTTAGAAACACTCACAGGACGTGGCCATGTAGAGAGACAGCGGGCTCTGTTAAAGTCATGTGATGATGTGAACCCTGTCCATGGAGCCAGGCCCTCTCCTACAGCAACAGTGATGCTGCCGCCCAACACCGCAGCCATCTTGAAACACCTCCAACTAGAATATTTCCTACACATTTCATTGCAATATTTCTGTTTACAGCTCTAAGCACTTATAGATGTAATTGTGTTGATTTGTGGCACCTCAGAGTCATCGATGTGGAGGTACTGTGATGCATCATGGGGAAACGTTGCATAAGCTCTGGTTACTGTTAGCCATTAGCCATTAGCTTCCCCACCTCCCACATGTTCCTTCTAGTAACAAATACAAAATAAGCAATACAAATCATTTGCTGGTACTTGAACATTTGGTTTTGTGCGCATAGTATTCCGTCTAATTGTCATCCATGGCTTTCCCTCCTTGTCTCCTCCCTTCTCTACTCCTCTCCTCCTCTTCCCCTCTCCTCCTCTCCTCCCCTCCACCCTCCTCAGTCCCTCTCATCCTCTCCTCCTTCCTCCTCTCCTCCTCTCGGCCTCCCTCCTCTCCTCCTTCCTCCTCTCCTACTGTCCACCTCCCTCCCCTCCTCCTCTCCCCCTCTCCCCCTCTCCTCCTCTCCTCCTCCCCCCCTCTCCTCCTCTCCTCCTCTTCTCTAGAGGTGAACAGCAGCTTGTCTGCTCTCACGGTACCAGACTCCCAGATCCTCATCTGGAGGGTCCTGTTGGGGGACAGGATTGGTGCAGATGAGCTGCTTATCAACATCGCCACCAATCAGCTGCTGGCGGAGCGGAGGAGGCGGGGTTAGTGGAGCTGGAGCAGCAGGAAAGTTTCAACGAGACTCAGGAATTTTCCACTGGCCGCAAGCGAAAAGACACACCACCAACAGAACTCTGGGAGGACAGAGGATCCACCGAAACAACAGGACCAGGTCCTTTCACACACACACACGTCTGATACACAGGCAGACAGACAGTACTTGTGTGGGCTTATACACCCTTTTCACAGAGAGGTCTACTACCCGTGCCCTTACACCCAAAAGAAGCGAGTCCTGTGTTTGCCCCACCATGATACCGCTGTGAAAAGGGTCTATATTACATCTCTTCAATTCAATAGACTTTCACTTAAACTTTCAAACAGTACCATGATCATCCAGATGAACAGGTGGGCAGGTCGTTTAGCAGGAAGGTTGATAGACTTCAAAGTGAATTGGTAATAGCATTTGATGTCACGAAAATAATGCAACTTGAATTAGACGCAGAGAAGAACGTATACAAAGACAAGAATTGAACACATTGTTTTATATAAAAGACAAAAAAATGACACAGATTCCTATGTTGAGGTTCATGTAAGACATTACTTTTAGTTTTTATTGGGGGTTCACAGCCCCTCTAAATTAATTCACATGCAAGGTGAAGAAGTGAAACTTTCCAATGGGTTTCTTCATCTAACAAACGGTTTGCTATGGGGCTTCACAATAAGAGTCTCTGTACTTCCTTTAGTCATTTCAAAATGAAAGTGAACTTCTTACCTTCAGTGTAAACAAGATTATCATATGAAATGATTAACCTTAATGTGTGTGTGTGTGTGTGTGTGTGTGTGTGTGTGTGTGTGTGTGTGTGTGTGTGTGTGTGTGTGTGTGTGTGTGTGTGCGCGTGCGTGTGTGTGCATGCAGGGGTAACCAGAAGAACCTAAAGCTGAGTCCGGCTGATATGTACCGTTGGAAGCTCTCCCCCCAGGAACCATGCATCTTGACCCATAGGACCTCTATAGGCACACACACACACACACACACACACACACACACACACACACACACACACACACACACACACACACACACACACACACACACACACTGTGGCATCCCGCCACGTGGTCCTCGGCCTGGACGGGCCCGGGGTACCGTAGAGGACGGGGTGTACCACCCCCACCCACCTGCCGGCGAGAGAGAGCAGCCCTTTCGGCACCCCAATCAGGGTGATTGGGGGACACCTGGCCGAAAGCACGGTAGCCATGTTAAAAGGAGGCACAGCACAGCACAGCACGGGTCGGGTGCAGGAAGGAAGGGCTCGTGGCAGCAAGAGAGCCTAGAGGCCCACGGAGGCCCTAGAGACTGTGAGAACCCTGGTTGATTGAAGTGATTGTATAATAAATGCCTGGAATGGCTTTAACCTTCCACAAACGCGTCGTTTGTACCGGTAACCCGGCTCATTCAAGGAGCGGGTTACCACACTTGGTGGAGAATGCAGGCAACATGAAGGTCCCACTACGGCTCCCCGAAAGAGACGCCGCCGCAAAGGACGTCGCCGCCGCCGCAAGAGACGCCGCGGCCGCAAGAGACGCCGCGGCCGCAAGGGACGCTGCCGCAGCCGCAAGGGACGTCGCCGCCGCCGCCAGAGACGTCGCTGCTGCCGCAAGAGACGTCGCCGCTGCCGCAAGAGACGTCGCCGCCGCCGCAAGAGACGCTGCCGCCGCCGAAAGGGACGCCGCCGCCGCCGGCGCAAGGGACGCCACCGCCGCCGCAGCGCGAGACGAGGCCGCAGCGCGATACCGGGACGCGCCGGCGCCGCCGGCCTACGCGGACGTGGGGACGGGTCGGCCCTGCATGCTGGCGACCTGCTTGGCGCAGGGGACGTCCGGGAGCCCGACGGTACCGGTGCGGGTGATGAGCAGAGACACGCAGGCCCTTCTGGACACGGGCAGCGTGGTTACCCTCCTTCGCCCCGTCTTGGCGGGTGGGAAGGCGGGGGAGCCCATGGAGGTGGCCTGCGTGCACGGGGGGACCCGGACCTACGAGACATGCCACGTGGTCATCCGGACCCCGCACGGGGTGTTCACGGCTCGGGCGGGGATTGTACCCAACCTCCCCGTGCCGCTCCTAATCGGGAGGGATTGCCCGATATTTCGCCGGCTTTGGGACCTGGCACTAAAGTCCCGGGGCAGGAGAGATGCGGTCGCCGCCGCGGCAGGAGAGGCAGCCGCCGCCGGCGCAGCGGGAGACGAGGCGGCGGGAGATGAGGCAGCTGGAGACGAGGTAGCCGGAGACGAGGTAGCCGGAGACGACGCTGCCGGAGACGACGCTGCCGGAGACGAAGCTGCCGGAGACGAAGCTGCCGGAGACGAAGCTGCCGGAGACGACGCTGCCGGAGACGACGCTGCCGGAGACGACGCAGCCGGCGCCACAGGAGACACCCGGCCCCGCCGAGATACCATCCTGGGCGGGTCCCTCGGCTACCTGGGGCTTGGACAAAGGGTGGAGGAGTGTGGCATCCCGCCACGTGGTCCTCGGCCTGGACGGGCCCGGGGTACCGTAGAGGACGGGGTGTACCACCCCCACCTATCAGCCGGCGAGAGAGAGCAGCCCTATCGGCACCCCAATCAGGGGGATTGGGGGACACCTGGCCAAAAGCACGGTAGCCATGTTAAAAGGAGGCACAGCACAGCACAGCACGGGTCGGGTGCAGGAAGGAAGGGCTCGTGGCAGCAAGAGAGCCTAGAGGCCCACGGAGGCCCTAGAGACCGTGAGAACCCTGGTTGATTGAAGTGATTGTATAATAAATGCCTGGAATGGCTTTAACCTTCCACAAACGCGTCGTTTGTACCGGTAACCCGGCTCATTCAAGGAGCGGGTTACCACAACACGCACGCACGCACACACACACACACACACACACACACACACACACACACACACACACACACACACACACACACACACACACACAATAATAATATATATATTTTATATAGCGCTTTTCTCTGTACCCAAAGACGCTTTACAAAAACACAAAACAAAAGGATACAAATGGACAGTACAGTACATACATGCATACATATAGAATACTCCAAAACAACAATACAGAGAAAGATAGGACAATAAGAAAGAGAGAGGGTGAAAAAAGATTTGTCAGGTGTTGTAAGTGATGTTGAAGAGATGGGTTTTGAGATGTCTTTATAAAGACGGCAGTGAATCAGAGTTACGGATGGCCAGGGGGATGGAGTTCCAGAGGGTAGGGGCGGCAATGGCAAAGGCTCTGTCCCCTATGGTGCGGTATTTGGTCCTGGTGATGGGGATGAGGGTGTTGGCAACAGTGGAGCGTGATCGGTGTGGGTGAATGGGGTCGTTGGAGGAGATCCGTCAGGTATGAGGGGGCAAGGTTGTTTAGGGCTTTGTAGGTGGTGAGGAGGATCTTGAAATGTATGCGTTGTTTTACCGGAAGCCAGTGAAGTTGACAGAGGACGGGCGTGATGTGTTCTCTGGAGGGGGTGTGGGTGAGCAGTCGAGCAGCGGAGTTTTGAACATATTGCAGTTTTTGAAGAACAGTGGAGGGGAGACCATACAGGATGCTATTGCAGTAGTCGAGTCTGGAGGTGTTGAAGGCATGAATTAGTGTTTCAGCAGGTGAGAAGGAGAGAGTGGGTCGAAGGCGTGCTATGTTCCGCAGGTGGAAGAAGGATATGTTGGTGACGTGGTTTATGTGTGACTTGAAGGAGTGTGCAGGGTAAATGTAGATGCCAAGGTTTCTGACCAGGGGGGAGGGAGTGACAGCTTTACCATCAATGCAGAGTGAGAAGTTCTGGGAGGTGGGGAGGGTGGATTTTGGGCCAAAGATTATAATTTCAGTTTTATTGCTGTTGAGTTTGAGGAAGTTGTGGTTCATCCAGGTTTTTATGTCGGTGAGGCAGTTGGTGAGGGTGGAGAGAATAGCTGGAGTGATAGTTTTGGTGGTGATGTAGAGTTGAGTGTCGTCGGCATAGCAGTGAAAGTGAAGTCCATGGCGGCGGATGATGTGACCAAGTGGGAGCATATAGAGGATGAAGAGGATGGGGCCAAGCACTGAGCCTTGGGGGACTCCGTGTGAGACAGGGGTGGTGTGGGATTTGTGGTTGTTTATGGCGATATAGTGAAATCTTTCTGACAGGTATGAGTTGAACCAGGAGAGGGCGGAGTCGGTGATGCCTAAGGATTTCAGGATGCTGAGCAGGATGGAGTGGTTGACGGTGTCGAAGGCAGCACTGAGGTCCAGGAGGAGAAGAATGGTGAGGGAGCCGGAATCAGAGGAGAGTAGGAGATCGTTTGTGACTTTGATTAGTGCTGTTTCAGTGCTGTGGTGGGTTATAAAGCTGGATTGGAATGTTTCATATAGGTTATTGGAGAGGAGGTAAGTCTTGAGTTGAGTTGACAAAACAGGGGCGCATGTGGCTTGCTAGTTACCGGAAGGTTGCTAGTTCGATACCCAGCTCCTCCTAGAGTGTCGAGGTGTCCCTGAGCAAGACACCTTACCCTTACTCCTTCTGAATAGCTGGCTGTCGCCCTGCGTGGTTGATACCATTGTTGGATGGGGGAATGTCAGGCAAAATTGTAAAAGTGCTTTGAGTGGCCACTGGTTAGCGCTGTATAAATTCAATCTATTTAGATGCTGTCCAACTGCTACACAATCCCACTCTAAATACAGAGGCCCAAAGGTTAGACCATTTTTTAACTCTGGGCAATGCGATAGTGGAGCAGAGTCTGGGGAAGCACTGGCGCTAGCTCTGATGTTTGTCACATAGGGGATGAATGAGTACTTTTGGAGCTTGTCATGGACATTGGGCTTAAGACTGGAATATTCCTCTGTACTTCAACAGACACTGCCGCCCTTTAAACTCCAAGATAATGTGGGAAGAGACAGTTGTCTGGACAGAGAGTGGTCTGTGTATAGTTCTAGGGATTATTATTACAATTGGCTTCAGTGTTAAGAATCTTTTTCCTTTCTCTAATCTTAAACTGGCAGCAGTATATTTGGGACTTTGGTAAACCCTGCTTCAAATGTGCAGTTTCCTTTCTTAGTTTTGTAATGTTTGCAGTTCATTACAGCATGGTCTGAAGCACAACAAGTTAATTTGACATTTGGCACGTCTGGCTTCACTGTAGGGCAAATTATCCAACAACACACTTTGTTTACTCTTTATTAATAATTGACAATTCAAACAATTACCTGAAGGAATGTTACATTTAAGTGAGTTAACTGAAATTCTAACCTTATAAGACACTGGCGTGCAAGTAATGTGCTCCGCTTTTATTCTTATCTAGTATACAGTAATAATAATGGTTTGTCCCCGAACTCCAAGCGCTAAGCTATCATCAGCAACATAATAGCCTTTTATTCTTGACCCTATGCTATCGGTTTGTTTTTTCCTCAACCAGACTTTATATTCCTGAAACACCCTCTCTTTTGCCGGCCCCCACTTTTTCTCTCACACACACACACACACACACACACACACACACACACACACACACACACACACACACACACACACACACACACACACACACACACACACACACACACCTTCTCTCGCACACACAATTTGCATACTCACAAATATGCGGTAAACAACAGGGTTGGAGGAAAATACATTTAGTAAGTAAAAGGCTTAATAAATTTGAATTTTTTGCACTCAAAGCAGATGTTCATTTTCTGCTCATTTGGTGTGTGGGTGGGTCCACTGGCCCACAGGAGAGTGGTTCACTAAATGTGAATGTCACAGGGTTGACTCAGGTTAATGCCTCATGTCACAGTGGCTTCTTAAAACTGAAGCCTCTTTGCCTGCAAGACCAATTACTTGCAGTTACTTGCACTTCCAGTGCTGTGGCAAGCAAACGGCAAGCAGCACGCACACTCACTCGTGGACACGCTCACACACATTGCGTGAGAATAGGCCTTCTTAGTTGGAAGGAGATTTGTAATGGACTTTATTTGTATAGCCCCTGACAGTAAAATACTCAAATTAGTTAATACGGTCAATGAATACGGATACAGATAAAATCAATAATATTTGAATAAATAATACCAGAATTAGACTAGTAGAGAGAGTGACCGTCGTCTCCCCACCCCTCTCTGCATTCTTTAAAGCAAGGACCCTCTTTTATCCCTTGGTTTTCCAAAGCTATTGAATGTTCTATTGAGACTAGTGGAGAGCTATATGCATGACAGAAATATTAAAGCATGTCATAAAATAATAATGCTCTCTCTCTACATGCTATACATACATACCCTACCCTGTTGGGGCAGGATAGTGGCTTGGGTGATCGACCTGCTGTCTGCTCTCTTTCTCTCTCTTCTGAGCCAATGGCCGACTATTCGGAAAACAGTGGAATTCTTTGGAAATTAATTAAAAGTGTATTCCCCACACATGATCAGGAGCACGGCTACTGTTTCTCTCTGTAACTCAAAGCAAATGCTAACCGAGAGAACTCCCCTTCTGTTAGCACTATGATGGATTTGAAATTAAAAAATAATAATTTAATTGGCAAACACCAATTGACAGAATTCTCTGCGAGTTCTCCGTGTGTGCCCTCTCATGATGAATAGTGATCATGCTTGCTATACATACATTCCCTACCCTGTCAGGGCAGGATAGTGGCTTTGGTGATCGGCCCCCTCTCTCTCTCTCTCTCTCTCTCTCTCTCTCGTCCAGCTGCATATTTAGCAACGTTTTGTACTCAAACTATTTCCGTACATATCGATGGTCTTCAGATATTTATGCATTGTTTGCTTGAATTTTAAGGTAACTCCAAAGTTGACAATATTTTTTTGGTATTATTGTTATAATTTGGGCGTGTTCCAAACTGTGGATGACCTCTTGTAAAAATTGGATAACCCCCCAAATCACTCAGCCAGACATAAAGAGCTTTTGATTGCAGCCCTGTCTTTAGACATTTAACCCCTGCCCTCCACACACAGTCTTGGAAATATTATTCGGAACTACAATATGCAATTATATACAAATTACAGTAATCTTTCCAGATGTTGGTCCTTGCTGTTTCTTTGGTTGTCTGGAGAGGTGGAACTGTCTGCAGGAAACCAGCTCTGGATTTCAGTCGGGGGGAGTTGCTGTTTGTCCATGCAGGGTTTGCCTGGTATCGATCTCCTGTGCTCTCCTCTTGTCTGGGCTGACGATGGATCGCCTGATGTGGTGGTGGGGGGGGGGGGGGGGGGGCAATGCCAGCTAGGGTGCAGAGACACGGGAATGGCACTGTCTTTATGCATCCCGTGATAATGCAGCAGGTCTCATTGAGGGCTGTGTCAACCAGTTTGGTGTGGTGGGTTTGGCTCCAGCTTGAGCATGCATATTTGGCTGTGGAGAAGCACAGGGCTAGGGCAGTTGCACGGATGGTCGGTGGATAAGCACTTTGAGTTTACCCGTTTTTGCAGGATGTTGTTGCAAGTGTTGACCTTGGCTTTGGTGTTCTGAAGGTTGGTTTTGAAAGAGAGTGTCCTGTCGAGTGTGACTTCGAGGAAAACGGAATGGGAGGATTTGGTGGGTTCATGGCCATCCCATGAGACGCTCAGTTATTTTCCTGCGTCTCGATTATTAAGCTGGAAGCTGCATTGTTGGGTTTTTGATGGGTTGGGTTTCAGGTGGTTGTTATTGTAACAAGTTTTCATCTCCTGCAGGGCGTTTCCAGGACAGGCTCAATCTTCTGGAAGTTCTCCTGTTTAGTGGTGTCGTAGAGGTCATTAGCATAGATGAAGCAGCGGCATTGTCGGGGAAGTGGTTGGTCGTTGGTGTAGATTTTGAGAGGAGGAAGAGGAGGGAGGCCAGTATGCTGCCTTGAGGTAGGCCGTTATTTTGGGCTTTCCATTTGCTCTTCCTGTCATTTAGTTGAACGAAGAAGCGCCTGTTGTTGAGGAGACTTTTGATGATTTGGTCGAGGTCACCAGCAATGTCAAAAAGTTTCCTGATCATGGTGCGGTGCTGGACAGTGTCATAGGCAGTGGAAAGGTCTATGAAAGCTGCTCTGGTTATGAGTTTGCACTCAAAACCGTTCAGTAGCTGCCCAGCACAGGAGCGGCCAGGGCGGAAGCCAGCTGGATATTTAGTAAGATTGGAGTCTATAAGTGGCAAAAGGTGATGCAGAGGAGGGAAATGTGTCTGTAGCTCTTTGGGGATGATTGTTCCTTTCCAGCTTTGAGTTCTACTAGGTCGCAGGGCTCGGTGAAAGCGTTGGCTGGTTGCAGGCGGTCTGGTATTCTCCTGTGGGTCTGCGCCGGTTTTGGCTGCGACCATCAGCTATGCTGCAACCGAGTTTGCTGTGACTGTTGTGAGCGGGGGCGGTATGGTATGATCTTCACCGAGTCGGCAGATTGTTGCCCATGCCTTCCTGCTGTTATTGGTCATGTTGTTGTTTTCTATTAACTCCTTCCAGACTTGCCTACGATCTTCCCCAACTGTGTTCAAAAGGATCTCTCCTAGTTCCAAGGTGGTGGAGGAGAAAGGATCCTCATGGTATGCCCTTTGGTAGGCTCTCAGTAGATCGCTGGATGTTTCTGACAGCCTGGGGGTGTACTCAGTCTGGCATCCTCTTGGTACATGTCGCCTGGCTGACCTTTCAGCAGTTCTGTGAACATATATAGTTTTTGGGGTGTGGTGGAATGCTTGGGATGGAGTCTTCGGTCTCCTGTCCTAATGACAGCCAGTCGGCCTACCGCAGATTGAACCTTCTTCGGGAGGGGACGGTTGTTGCTTGGAGAACGGATCTGACGGTCATGGTGATTGGCCATTTGCGTATGGGGATGGGTCCAGGACCCCTTTCACAGCTCTTGGATGATATTGCTGCTCACAAGAACAAGGTCTGGGTTATATATATATTTGCCACTGTTGAAAGATTCTTCCATCGTGGATCAGGGTCAGGTGTTTAGACTCAAGCAAGGTTTTGACTTCATCTCCATCTTGATTGTTGCAGTTCACGGGGTACTTCATACTCCACAATGTGCTATTGGCATTGCACATTGTTGTCGCTGGTCACTGATGTGACGCATGGAGGGCAATTGTGATGGTTTCCATTTGCCCTTCGGTGGTGTGGGTGCCTACCTCTTCGAACGCGAGGTTTGGTCTGCCGATTACAGCTGACCCATACTGTGTGTGTCGGATCTCGGCCACCAGCTTCATTCCAGGGATGGCTGGTCCATGTTGTGCAGGGCCAGGGTGGGTTTCCTGCATGCACATGTCGAAGCGTTTGGCCGCTGTCGCTAGTATGTCTGCCTTGCATCTAAAGAAACCTTCAATATTGATTGAGGCAATCAACACTGAAGGCCCCGAGGGGGGCGAGTGTCTGTGGCGCTTCTGCATCGTCATCTAGTAGATTGCGGGGTAAGTATACAGATATTGGCCTACTAGTAGTAATAATCTGATAATAATATCAGATTGTACCAGTCAGTGTTTCAAAGGCTGCACCATGGGAGGTTTCTGTATTAGCAGCCCAGTCTGATACTAAGGCCAACCTTAGTGCTTGCTTGCAGACTTGCAGACATATCCGCTTCAGCCATGGCCAATCCAAAACTCTCCACGATGGTCACTACCACTCACCTTTGTTTCCTTTGTATTAACTACCAACAATGCAATAGTTTCCCTTTATCAATCTTGTTCACCCATTATTATTCTCATAAACATGCTCTAAAATTAAATCTAAGATTTTGTCATCTGAAGTGTCTTAAAGATAAGTAATATTTCCTCATAGAGAAAAACACAAATCAAATTTGAATTATTCTAAATGAATTCATTACAAAGTAAAAGCATATAGTTTTGTTTGTGAGTGAGGACATTTATAAGTGGCAAAGCTCAGAGCTTGTGGTGGGGCTGCCACACTGGATGTAAATGAGCACCCTGACCCTCACACCTTAAAACAAACTAAAACCTCCTCCCGTTCCCCCATCCGGTCCCCAAGAAGCTGTTCTAAACTACCAGAAAATAATGAGGTTGCCAAATCTCAGCCGGATGCCAGTCACAATATAAAGTGTGTGTGAAGATAAATAAGGGTAAGTTGCGGAGTGTTTCCCAGGTATTATCGCGGACTCCAGCGGAGACCCACAGCGGCGCTCGATGAGGCGTGCTGAGCGACGGCGCGCCTTCCAGAGGAGCGCCAGCGGTGATAAACGACCGTGACGGGGCACACTCGCGCTGACAAATGGATGAAGGCTTAACAAAGGGGGTAGGCCAATGGCTCCAGATCCTGGAGCGGATAACATCTATACAACACTGAAATAAGGAGCAAACATAAACATATTGTGGATCATTATCGTTAGGATAATGATCATGTATATTATGATGTCCAAAAGCATCGAAGAGTATTTGGGTTTTGTTGACTGTCCTTTTGTCTGTTTTTCTGTCTGGGTATCGCCTCCCCAACTATCCGGAGTTTACATGTTTGAAGATTTAGAACAAGGATTTTTTTGCATTGTTTTCTCTTTAAAGCACTCTATTATTACAAATGTTTTGGGCTCCCAATATGCACACACACACACACACACACACCCACACACACACAAACACCCACACACACACAAACACACACACTCACACAAACTAGATCAAAGCAGCCAGTTCTCAAACAGCTGAAGCATTTGGAGTTATTTGATTCAATATTTCCTTTTGCTTTTCCATATGCTTTTGCTTTGGTTCTTGTGTGTGCGCGCACGTGTGTGTGCGTGTGTGTGCGTGCGTGTGTGTGCGTGTGTGTGTGTGTCGCATGGCTGAAGTATTGGTTGTTATGATATTGGGTGTTGTAACTTTTGCTGTGGTTTTATGTTTCATGTTTTCCATATATAGTGTTTGAAAATCTCTCATTTTGTTTGGCTGTACTTTTATTTGGCTGCATTGTTTACCAGTTAAACTTCCAAACCTTGGGAGTTTGAGCCCTATGTTCACTAAATATCTGCACCTAATTGAGCTCTTTTGTATGGAAGCATATATGTAGCAAAATTCAAATGGCAATGCAATTTGCAATTTGCAATTCAATAAGTAATTACGTTATGCAATTGACAATGCATTATGCAATTTCATAATGTAATTTGTAAATACGTTATTCAAAGTGTATTTTAATATGCAAAGTGACAATGCAATCCTCAATTACATTTGCAAAAGTTATAACAATAAAAATACAATAACATTTTGTCAAATTCTTTTGAGTTCCTTTATTCAAATTGAAAAGCTATAGCGTCCCCGTGATTGCAATCCACTTCGCCACGCTCCGTGTGTTGCGATATTCAAATGACATTTCAATCCGCAAAACGGAATCCAAAACGGAATCCAAAACGGAATCCAAAGAGGAATACAAATAGGAATCCAAAACGGAATCCAATGAGGAATCCAAATAGGAATCCAAAGAGGAATACAAATAGGAATCCAAAAGTCAATATGCAAAGTGGCAAACGTATCAGCCAATCAGCGTCTGGACGTCACTTTCTATTGTCTCCAAATATCTCCACGGTAATAATAATAATAATAATAATAATAATAATACATTTAATTTAAAGGGCGCCTTTCAAGACACCCAAGGTCACCTTACAGAGCATAAAGTTATTATAAATAGTTTAAAACAACACATTGTGGAAAAATAATAATAAATAAATAAATAAAACAAAAACAAGACAAAACAAACAAACAATCAAGACAGTGATCAGTTAGACGTATTGTGCGAGTTTGAACAGGTGAGTTGTGACTTGAAGGTTGTAATGGTGTATGACTGTTTTATGTGTGGGGGGAGGGAGTTCCAGAGCCTGGGTGCTGAACAGCTGAATGACCGGGCACCCATTCGTAATGAGTCGTGATGTGGGGATACATAGTAGTCCAGCAGAGGTTGAGCGGAGGGAGCGGGAGGGAGTGTATTCTTGGAGGAGGTCGCAGAGGTAACTGGGGGCTAGGTTGTGGAGAGCTTTGTAGGTGAGGAGTGGGTGGAGACGGTGGGTCTCCCGACCCTATGTTTTGCACACAGTGCCTGTAGCACTTGGGAAATCTTTGTGTATACCACATTGGCGTCAAAACGTACCAGTGAGGATAAGTCGTATCCTATCTCCCAGAACACGCACTCTATCTACTGCATCTGTGTCTTCAACACGATTGTTCTCCACATCATCGGCCAAACTTCGGAGCGTATCAATAATCTCCATTGGTGACCATGGACCATAGGCTACGAACTAGAAGGGAACAAGGAAATTACGAGCAAGTGACGTAGTTGCCGCCCAGACGCTGATTGGCTGATACGTTTGGCACTTTGCATATTGACTTTTTGGATTCCTATTTGTATTCCTCTTTGGATTCCTATTTGTATTCCTCTTTGGATTCCGTTTTGCCAAATCTTTTGCAAAGCGTTCGTTTTGCGGATTGAAATGTCATTTGAATATCGCAACACACGGAGCGTGGCGAAGTGGATTGCAATCACGGGGACGCTATAGCTTTTCAATTTGTATAAAGGAACTCAAAGAATTTGACAAAATGTTATTCTATTTGTATTGTTATAACTTTTGCAAATTTAATTGAGGATTGCATTGTCACTTTGCATGTTAAAATACACTTTGAATAACGTATTTACAAATTACATTATAAAATTGCATAATGAATTGTCAAATGCATAATGTAATTCCAAATTGCATTGCCATTTGAATTTTGCTACATATATGCTTCCATACTTTTGGTTTCGATGGCCACATATTTTAACGAATAGGACACAAGAGTATAGCGGCAAGGAATCAATGGTATGAAGAGAAGAAACAAAGTGGTCCGCGATATAAAACCCTGGCAGGTGAAAAGAAATAGGGAAGGTCACGCAAAGTAGAAGGAAACCAAGCCAAATGACGGGGATCGCTGGACAAGATCACGATCCGCCAGCGATACCGAGACGAAGCAGCCGGTGTCCGTTCGGGGTAACTACACCAGCCTGGGTCGATATGGTGGCGTTATCGCCCAGGGAAATCAACCAGTAAAGTACTGCAGAGCGCAGCGTGGGGGTCCGAGATGCCCAGAACGGGTTTTGTGCGAGCAGAAGACGGACTGTGTGAGTGGGGAGCACATCACCGTGGACGCCAGGACGTGGTAGACAATTGGGTCGCACTATAGACTATCGACTTTCAGGGGACGTTTTGGTATGATTTTCACAAACATAATAATGTACAGATTTTCTGGTTGGTAAACGTATCAGTGGGGCTCCTCCTTGGTTCACAGTGTAGCTCTCCACACCATCGAAAATAAACCTGCAGGTATTCTTTATACCTTTCCCTCCACCCCCCCCCAGCACCAGCCCTCCCTCCTTACATATGTGTGAGTGTCTGTCAGGGTATATACTTCTCAAATATGCTTATACTTATGTATGCCATGTAAGTGTGGTGAACCTCAGTATGGGTTGCGAATGCAACCCCATCTTAGCTCCTCCCCCTGCACCCAGGTGCAGTCAGATCAATGGCCAAGATGGCTGAACTCACCCTTTGTTGGTTGCCTCCTAGGGTGGTGAGAAGGGTCCCCGCTTTCTAACAGTTTTGAGTTCCCATTTGAACTTTTATTAATTAGTGTTTCTTGTTTTTAGGATCCCCTGCTGCTGTTTTGTATGGTTTTAGTTGTTCTGTTTAGCTGTGCTGTTTCAACCCGGTCTCACGAAAATACGTGACACTGTCACGTTATTTAATCTATTGAAACGTGATCAGGGACACGTATTTTCAAAATGTTCGTGTCAAAAAGCACAAATTTCAAACCCATGTATTTCAATTGGGAGTATTTGTCGTGTCACTAAGGTTCTGTCCGGGAGCGTTCTCCCTAATGTCCCTTAAGGAGCTCCGTACAGAACATTTATTGTTAAAAAATTGTCTGTGATAACTAACAATATGACAGCTTTTGGCCACCCGTTTCTACTTAAACTTGTCTGTGAACAATATGACAGCTTTAGGCCACCCGTTTCTACTTTCACCTTTGATTCTGAGAAATTGTGACAATTCCCGGATATATTAAATGCAGGTGCGCTGCTCAGGCAAACCGCGAAGGAAAAAAGGGTAGCTGCTTCATCTGTTCTTTTTAGAATTGTATGTCTTGATGTTTTGATCTAGCCATAGATCTATTGTCTTGTTTTTGGCTATGTGAATGGAAGTCCGCGTCGATGCCTCGCAAGTCCAGTGTCGCGAGCGGACGTGACATCTAGAAATCATACCGTATAATAATGGGTTATCATTAATATTGATGTGTAGGGGTTGATTATAACTCGTGAATAATATTGTTTATACCACAGTCTGGGGGAATACTCGTATTCTGATTGGCTGCAGGGTGTGTATTATCTCCTGATATAGGCCTACAGACACCTGCTAAGTAGTTCCAGTCAGTGTTTAGACCCGACCCGACCCGCGGGCCGGGTCGGGCCGATATTTCCCACCACTATCCTCGGGCCGGGCCTTTGATCGAGCGTTTTTATTTTTATTTTATCATTGGTTTATTAGCCTAATCTGAGGAGAAATCGATGCCATAAACAGAAATATTATAGGTCTTTATTACACGGGTCTTCTCAATGCCGTGGAACGCTCCGTTCACTTGCAAGGGTCCGGTGACTTGTCAACCCCTCTGCTGATCAACACTACGAATGCTGGTAACGAATAAATTGTAAAAAAAGACACAGCATGTGAAGTTATTTTTTCGTTTTGGCAGTAGCCGTGTAATAAGCGGGCTAACGTCGCCGGTCAATATCGAAAATAAGACCCTTCAGGGCGAAGCAAGACACCTTCGCTGCGCGTCGGTGTACTGTTCGCCCTGGTGGGGCTTATTTTCCCGATAATGACCGGCGTTCTATGCATTATCCCTTACATATATATTTAGCAGAGTAGACTAAATGTGAACAAAGTTACATATGTATTAAAAAAAAATTTGGGTTGAAATCGGGCTCGGGCTCATAATTACAGTTAATCTGTCGGGGCGGGCCGGGCTCGGACAGAACGTGCACGGGCTCGGACTTGGTTTTCTTTATTAATCGAATGGGAAATGCAATAGGCCTATTTTAGGAACGAATCACCGTTAAACTTGTTTCTAATAACATTTCTCGCGAGAAATATACTTTTTACTTGCATAATCTTTAGTCAGTGATTACGTCTGATCTTTTAAGATTTTATCGGCTCGCTCGCATGTTTCAACGACGTCAGGTTGCTAGGGACGCTGCTTTCGCTAAACAAGCAGCTCACGTGTTTCCTGCATTTGTGTTATTAAACCGTTACTTTATGTAGCCTAACTTTTAATGATATCATCTTGTTAGAAACACGTATATCTGAGAGCCAACCCAGTCGCCAAAAGCATACGTTGACAGTGTACGTTTTCGTGAACACTGGATTACGTCGCATTTCAACATAAAATAGCGTGTTATACACATACACACACACACACACACACACACACACACACACACACACACACACAATGCATTTCGCTGCTAAAACAACAACAGATATTCCCTCAATTATTATTACTTTCAAAACGTTGGCCAAGGTGGAATATCCTTTTTATTTGGGCTGCTTCTAGGACATTTTGGGTGGATTTTGAACGGTATGTGGGCAGGACGTTTTTTGCAGGACCTGGCAACCCTGCGCTGTTGCCCGAGGGGCTGAAATGCTCCAGAACCGATCTGGATCCACTATGGCCAAAAGACTTGTATGCCCCCCCCCCCCCCCCTTATTATTGTAATAAAAGAAACAGTTAATATATTTATTGTTTCTGCCTCTTTAGTTCTCGAACCTGTGTCCGAACTGTAATATCATAGTTTAACTTTCTTTGTTATATATTTCCTGGGGTGTAATTCCCCAGGTGGCGTTGTCGGTCCCTCTTTAGTTATTTCCCCCTCCCCTCGTTAATATTGACTTTTACACTGAGCCCCGCCACCTAAGGGTTGAGGGATAAAGAGATAAAGAGAGAGAAAGAGAGCAAGAGAAAAATAGAGATGGAGAAAAATAGAGATGGAGAAAGATAGAGGCCCCCAGAGTGGAGGTGGCAGGTCAAGAAAAGGACACACGGAGACAGCGGGAAAGTAATGACAAGAAGAATAAACCAAACATACTTTCGGGAAAGGGATGCAATGAGAGGGCAACGGGTGCTGATGAAGTGAGGAAAATCAACATGAATGAAGGAACATCTCAACATGCAGTTTCAGTTAAGTCAGTATGGTAGAGGGGGGATGGAGGGAACAGCAACACAAAACTAAATGAAAATAAACCGATAAACATGTGTTAAACATTTGATGCATGAAACCAGCTTATGGAGCAGAGCTAATACCATCCTGTTATTTTTTACAAAGAGCCACACTTTTTATATCAATTTTTAAGTTAATTCATTCTTCCAATTTCTCTCAAAGTGTGAGGTGGAAAGTCGAGTGTCGATTTGTTTAGTACGTTTATTTTGCATCATTGGAAAATCCCTTTTTGTATCGGATGGTTTAACAATCGTCATGCTCACTGATTTATGTTCAGAGGGAAGAAGTAGTGTGAGTGAAATTCAATTCAGAAAGCCTCACTGATTCCTATCCAACCTGGTCTCGTTGAAATGACCACGGACACTTAACTCAAAATCTGTGGAATCCTCACGGAAACATGCCAATTTCCGTCATATGGCCACGGATTTTGCTCCAATGAAGTTAATGACACTCATATTCCGTGGCACACCCACAGATCCCCGTTTCAACGACTGAGTCAACCTGGTCTCACAGGGATCCGTGAAAAGACCATATATATATATATTGTTCTGGACCCTATTCGTCGCTGTTTTAATGCTGAGGCTTTTAGTTTATCGAGCCGTCTTTATTTGTTAGTTACCACTTTTGGAAGCGGCCATTCCGGAAGTGATTCCGCTGACTACTACTTACGTTAACACTAGAGAAATGGCATCTTCCTCCTTCTTAGTCTTGCCAGCTGAATGATCACAATGTTTATAAGTAATGCAGCTTGTTAGGTCCTTAGCAGCATTATTTTGGTTATTGGATAATCGATTTGTACCATCTTATATGGCGCCAGCTGCAGTATGTTTTCCATATCTGTTTATTGCACGTGGAGAGGTACAGTAAAGCTCCAGCTTTCATGCACTTAGTTATTGCAATTTGTTATATTGTGTTTTAGCATTTTGAGTGCATCCCGTTTTGTAATATAGTTATGTTTGTTTTTCAGTTTCACTCTTTGAATTTGAGTAAATCTTCCTAATCGGCACCACGCTTCTTGGAGTTATTCATCATCAATTAGTTTAGCTGAACTGGATAGTGGGATTACTGCTCAGATCCACCCAGACCAGTACAGTGAAAAAACAGCGTTACATTAAGCTGTAAGAAAGGAACGGCTGGAAGAAAGACTAAAGGACCATCATACAGGCCCCGAGCAAGCCTACACGATACCCTGCCCCGACGTCTTCACCTCAGTGAACACACGCATCTCCTCTCACCATGGCAGAAGGGGGTTATGAATATACCACAGTGCCCGAAGAACGTTTTGAAGAAGAGGACCACAAGTCAATACGGTCTCGTTCCTCAAAAAAAATCAGGCAGTTCTTCATCAACCCAGACCGCCATCAAAGCCCGAGCAAAGGCATAAGCAGGTCGCTCCAACTTTGCCTACGTTCAGAAAGAAATAGAACTCAAAGTAGAGAAGGCCCGCCTCGAACTAGAAAAGGTCAGACTGGACGCCACCCTAGAGGCTCTACAAACAGAAAAGGAAATGGACGCTGCAATGATAGAAGCAGAAAATACTGGAGTCAGGTTTGATAGACTCAGACCATCAGTCACACCGCAGTAGAGCTTCTAAATCTCTCTCACCCCAGACACGACTCCAACGTACAGAACACTATGTACAGGACCAATCCAGCATATAATATGATATAATTTCTAGATATAATAGATTATAAGGCATCCTGTGATACAACACTGGTTATCCTCCCCGTAGACATCCCAGGCAGATGCAGCGGATAATATATGTGCCTCAGCGGCGCATCACATTTGGCCTAATAATCACAGCACTGAAAATAGAAGCCAAATATGTGTGTCTGAGTAGACAAAATACATTCTAGTTGGGTTGTTACTGCCATTTGTTTTGACTGGCCGACTATTCGGAAAACATTGGAATTCTTTGGAAATTAATTAAAAGTGTATTCCCCACACATGATCAGGAGCACAGCTGCTGTTACTCTCTGTAACACAAAGCAAATGCTAACCGAGAGAACTCCCCTTCTGTTAGCACTATGATAGATTTGAAATTAAAAAATAATAATTTAATTGGAAAACACCAACTGACAGAATTCTCTGCGAGTCCCCCGAGTGTGCCCTATCATGATGCATAGTGAGCATGCTTTCTATACATACCCTACCCTGTTGGGGCTCTCTCTCTCTCTCTCACTCACTCACTCACTCAGAGAGAGCGCGAGAGAGCGCGAGAGAGAGATCGATATCACAATGGATGATTATGCTCTGTCGACTGTCTTCTTTAGAATTAGCATGTTTTCCTTGCCGGGGCACACATGTGCAGCCACACAAAGGCTGAATCACAGTAAAGCCTTAATGATGTGGAGCAGAGGTGCAATTGTGTGTGTTTCCATGTACAACCACTAATGGCGACAACGATAAAAAATGGACGGTCTCTGCTCAGTAGAAGCTCTTAAAGTGGGCTTACTTATCATCGAAAACAGAATTTCAGTGTGCAAAAATGGGCTGCTCTTTGTGTGGATTTTGTAATCTCTTTAAGAGTACTTTTACTGAAGAAGTTGTTGATTATGTTTGTTTGTGCACATGGACAAGTCCATAATTAATTTGCAGATTTAAAGAAGTAAAAAAGCTGTTGGGCATAGTCGTGAAGCTGAATTTATGAACGTTTCATTGCTTATTTATTAATTTAATAAAATATATAATCATGTATATGATGGTTTGACCTCCCTTCTTGATGTTTTTGTATCAGTTAACATTCAGCATGAAAATAGAAATCCATAAATAACCACTTTGGAGTTGTCTTTCTCTTGCAAGGTGAAATAACCAATTCAATTAATTATATCATCTACGACTTGATTATATTAGTATGCTGCTTGTCGCTTTCCAGGAAGTGCTTGGAAAACCCATCTTATTTTGTAGTGAAATACTCATAAAGGGCGTGGTGCCAGCTCCTTTTGACCCCAGACTTGAACAACTTATCCACAGGTCAGCTATCTACACAGCACACCTTAAGGCACACATTTCCATGCCATTCGGTAACGGTCTGGCTTTTTTGAGGGAACCAAAATGTTGGAATTTTGGACTATTCCTTATTCCTATCGATATGCAGCTTGCCATGATCATTGCACTCAACAACAGAAATAGTCAATACACACCGACCTGTACACATGACCTGTCACACATGAGGGGGTCATTGCCTCGGCGGCACTCTGGGAGGTGCTTTTCTGTCTAGCACACCTTAGAGCAGTGGTTCTCAACCTTTTTTGAGCAAACGCCCCCCTGACCTTACCCTGATCCTCTGGTGCCCCCCCCCCCCCCCCAATATATATTTTTTAATAAACTAACAACCCCACTCACACTCGTGTTATATTGAGGTGTCAATGCATAGTTTTTCATTGATTTTGCGCTGGTCACTAATAGCAATGAATGCCCTCTGAGTCGGTTTTGGTGAAAAAGATATAAAAAATATTCAGGAATATTCATGACATGCAAATGCTCACCTCTGATTGGCTAACAGCACTGTCCATCACTGTAAAACCCAATTAAACTCAGAGAGAGAGAGAGAGAGAGAGAGAGAGAGAGATTTTTTTCTTGCTATCGGCCATGTTTGATTGTGTTGTGTTGGTTATTGAATTGTTAACCCGCGAACTTGGGTTATGTTTATCAGCGATAGAGATCATGACGATAGCTGATGTAACGGGAGTCCGGGCGTGTGCAGGACCGAACCGCACTGTATGACCATTGTTACACTGCGCATAGACAGTAAAAAGTAGCTGAGACGGTAGACGGGATAGAAACCAATAAATTAAAAAAGGCTATTTTAAATGGGGGAAAATAATCAGGTTCCCAGCGCCCCCCTAGGTTGTGCGAACGCCCCCGTTGAGAAACCATGCCTTAGAGCAGTGGTTCCCAACCTTTTTCTTGAGGGACCCACATTTTTACTATTGTAAACTTTGGCGACCCCCCCCCCCCCCCCCCCCCAATTAAAGGAACTGACAAAACACTAAGGGAATGTATCTTCTTTTTATTTCAATATATTCACTGCTAACATAAAAAAGAACATGGAACATGAAACATGGCGGCATGGAACAATGACGAAACCTGTGTAAAATTGCAATATTATAAAATTCAGAACTTGATTTGGCACTATTTAAATAAACTTGAGAACTTACACTTTTAGGAACATATTTTTCTCTATTTTTGATCTCCTTTTAATTTCACTGTCATACACACACACACACACACACACACCTTGAGAGTCCAGGCAGCCTGTCTTTTAATGAGAGCTCTGAGACTGTATTTCCTGAGCCAGTGATGGGATGTCTGGTGTGACTTTGGTAACAGCCAAACGAAAGTCACTGTGCACATCAAGCCTGTTGCGTGCCTTTGTTTTGATGGTGACCAGAGCGCTGAAAGCAGTCTCTGACAGGTATGTTGTGGCAAATGGCAAGATGAATCTGGTGGTCGCATGATGAGCAAGTCTCGGAGCGACTCCTGGTCCTTTCACAAGCCAAAACCGCTTGTATCCATGTTCAGCATAGAACCGCTTACAGAGAGAATTGGACTTTATATCCATAAGCTCATCCTGAGCCTGGAGATGCTCGACATCTTCTTCTTTTGCGAGAAATGGGTCCATCACCCATGCGTCTCTTGAGACATGTTCATTTAGATCCGAGAAACGCGAGTGCATCTCCTCCTGAATGTCTTCCATGTGGCGGGTGAACTGTCTGGCCAAAGCATCAGGTAACTTCCCCCCTGACTGTTGTTGTAGCAAGGGAAACTGTTGCAGGTCTCCCGTTGCCATTTTTTTCATTCTGTACTCCACTTTGCGCACAAACGCATCCACTGTCTCTTTGCACTCCATTACGTTGGCATCAGCGGACTGCATGCGTTTGTTTGCTTCATTGAACAGACTGAAAATATCCGCCAGATAAGAAGTCTTAATGAGAAACTCATCTGTCATTTCTTCAGATAGCTTCTGGTTATGAACAGTTAAAAAATCCCTTATTTGGTTTTTAAGTTCCATGAAACGCACCAATACTCTGCCCGGGACAGCCCGCGCACTTCAGTATGAAGGAGGAGTGTCTGGTGCGCCTCATCCTCGCACAGCTGCGCAAAGATCCGTTTGTTGAGCGGGCGCGCTTTAATAAAGTTGACTATTTTTACCACAGTCTTTAATGTTACGTTCAGGTCTTCACAGAGGTGTTTGCCTGCCAGTGCGTGTCTGTGTATCATGCAGTGAAACACTAAGCAGTGGGGTGTCTTCTTCTCCTTCAAACGGCTGTTGAAGCCCTTGTTTTTTCCCATCATTGCAGCAGCTCCATCTGTGCAGCATGCAACTCAATTCTCATCGGGAATATTGTGCTTTGTGAAGTATGCATCAACTACATTGAAAATGTCCTCTCCTCTTGTGGTGGCTGTGAGATTAACAGACATAAGAAGTGTCTGGTTTCAGCTCGATTTCCTCAATGTATTGTACATATGCAATGAGAATTGCCTCCTCTGCCACAGTGGTAGTTTCATCCAGCTGGATAGAAAACGGGCCTGTCTTGATTTTTTCGACGAGTGTGTTCTCAACGTTTCCTGCCATTCTGTCGATTCTGTCTTTCCCTGTGTTGTTGGACAGTGGTACAGTCTTAAATTTGTTA
The DNA here is from genome assembly GCF_031168955.1 of Gadus macrocephalus. Lineage (NCBI taxonomy): Eukaryota > Metazoa > Chordata > Actinopteri > Gadiformes > Gadidae > Gadus > Gadus macrocephalus. The sequence goes on from NC_082386.1 coordinate 3,581,577, forward strand.
GCCACCTGCGGTCCACACAGTATTTCAGCCATTTTAATGCAAGCAGGTTTAATCAGTGTTTCCCCAATGTTGTGTGGCTTTTTGGCTTGCGCAATAAGGAGAGAGCACTCCAAAGATGCAACCGTTGCCTGCTTCTGGTCGCTTCCTGCTTTGGCAAAACTGTCCTTAATGTTTTGGGGCCTGTTCGTGACAACTAGTTCCCTTTTTCAGAGGAAAAACTATTTTGGTTTACCCACCATCTCGGGGTGTTTAGTTGTCTGGTGTCGCTTCAGCTTGCAGGGTCTCAAACTTTCATTCGCCAGTTTCTCACTGCAAAAGATGCATTCTGCTCTGATTTTGTCCATTGCTTCTATGTAGCCTAACTCAATGTAACTTTCTTGGTACCCCCTCTTTTTCTTTTTTAGAGATTCAGCTTTCTCTTCTACCTGACGCTTCACCATTTCTTCATCAACTCTTTGTTTATGTTGCTAGGTTACCATTGTGTTTCAGCGGGAGGGATGTTCAGGTTACACATGCCCTTATTCTCACGATATATATTTTTAAACCTTTTTTTAAAAAAAACAACTTTATTTAAACGTAGAATGTACAAGAAATAGTTCTAGTTCCTTTAGTTTTAAACTTTTCTGTCAGGGCAGACGGACACAGGGCAGACGGTGTGCAAGTGTCTGTGTGTGTGTGTGTGTGTGCACAAGGTGTCTGTGTGTGTGTGTGTGTGTGCATCGGGGCGGAACTCCCCTGTGCGCCGTGATACAAAGACCAGGAGAATTGTAAACGTGCGACTATGTAGAGACAGAAATGACATGCCATCCTGTAAATAAGATGAAAAAATATATATATAAAAAAATCAGAAATTCTGAATATTACACCCCTTAAAATCAAGAGGGCTTCGCGACCCCCCGTGGATCTTTGGCGCCCCCCTTGGGGGGTCGGGCCTCCCGGTTGGGAATCACTGCCTTAGAGTATCTATTTCCTAGCCAGCGGAACCTAGTTCACGCCAAAAACAAAACAATTTATGGCAGCTCAGCTGCCACACTTCATCGTTATGGCAACGATTGAGCTGTGGTTTGGAGCAGAGCTATTGTTTGAAACAAAAGCCGGCGAAATACTTTATCTTTAAATAAGTAAATGACTGGAGTGCACTATTAAGGTGATAAATATTCATCTAGGTTTTATGTAAATAACACACAGGGAACTCATAAACTTGTTGCAACGTGAACTGTGCTTACTTTGTGTACATTAATGTTCTTCATCACAGGCAAAAACTGCCAAAATAAATCATTATTATTTCTGCTGGAACGTCTAGCTAATATCGGAGTGTGTGGCAGTGCTCACCAGTGGTTCACCTCCTATCTCTCTGGAAGGACACAGTACGTACAAATGCTGAATTGCAAGTCTGAGAGTACTGCTGTGACAAGAGGGGTGCCCCAGGGGTCTGTGTTAGGCCCTCTGTTGTTCATCATCTACCTCCTCCCACTTGGCACTATCCTCAGGCAACATGGTGTTAAATTCCACTGCTATGCTGACGACACCCAGCTCTACCTTTCAACAAAGCCCACTGCTACACTTCCGCCAGCTGTACTTACTGCCTGCCTCCATGACATCAACTTATGGATGACACAAAATTACCTCAAACTTAATAGCAGTAAGACTGAGCTGCTAGTGGTTGGCTCCAAATCAGCTCTTGCTAAGATGGAACCTTTCACCATATGTGTAGATGGCAGCACCATCCCTTGCTCCAACCAGGTCAAGAGCCTTGGTGTCATACTGGACAATACACTATCATTCAGTGCACACATAAACAGTATGTCAAGAAGTGCCTTTTACCATCTTCGCCCAGCGCTCACCCAGCAGAATGCAGAAGTCCTTGTGAATGCATATGTGACATCCCGCCTCGACTACTGTAATTCCATCTTGTCTGGAATCCCAAATAAGCTACTCCACCGGCTCCAACTCATCCAGAATTCTGCAGCAAGGATTGTAACACGCTCTAAATCCACCAGCCATGTAACACCATTGCTTATCCAACTGCACTGGCTTCCAGTAGCCTACCGAATTCAATTTAAAGTCCTGGGGCCTCATGTACTAAGACTTGCGTGGATTTCATACTGAAACTTGGCGTACGCCAAAACCCAGAAACTGTCTTACGCACAAATAAATTCAGATGTATCAAAGTGTGCGAACGCATGGATCCAAGCACGTTTCTTTTGTACATCTCGATCAACGTGGAATTGAGCGCACATGCCGAGGTGCCAAACTCCTCCCTGTCCACGCCCTCATTTAAATATGCAATTTCATTTAAATAGGCCTCTGGACCTGAGATTCACCTCTTAATCCGATCACCTGGCACCATGAACAGAGGCAAAAAACGAAACTTCACGGAGTCTGAGCTCGAGATTTTGCTCCACGAGGTAGAAATGCGCAAGCATATGCTATTGGAACCCTGTCAACAGGGATAAATGCAAAACAAAAGAGAAGTGAGTGGGAGTGTGTTTGCGAGGCCGTCAATGCAGTGGGGTCTCAGCAGCGCACACACTCTGAAATTAAAAAAAAGTGGTCAGACCTCAAGGTGGAGGTGAAGCGGAGGGTTTCTGCCCACCGCCGAAGCGTGACCGCAACAGGTGGGGGGACGGGAGTGGGGGAACTCTCCCCCTTCGATTTGAGAGTGGCCGCTTTGATCGGTGACACAGCTCTCACCGGAGTGGTGGGAGCCCATGAAGGGGACACCGATCATCCCCAAGGTAAATATGCTGAAGTCATAAATGCTGTAATTATACTGGTCATACAATTGGCTGCTTGCAATACACATAAGTCGTGCGTAAAGATGCCAGGATATTAAAGACTTTGACTCGTGTTTATTAACTTAAATTTTTTATTTTTGAATAGACAAGCAAGGAGAGGGCACGGATTGCTCCGTCGGCCCCGGCGTCTCCAGCGCCCTTCGGATTTGACCATTTGCGATGTCCTCTAACAACGCTAACGCAGCCATTTTTAAAACAATTTTCTTCATCCATTGCGCATGCTTTTATAGCCACCCATATAATTGCAAGGTGTGTTAATTGTTCATTAGTGTGTCTCTGATGTGCAAATCACTCTGAGTCATTGTTTTCACCTTTTTTCCCAGTTTCCCAGCGTCACCTCTAAGTGTCGCCAAAGGAACAATAGCTGTAGAAACGTGCGTACGACAGCTCTGGAGCTGGCGTGGGGACCGCACATTTTTACGATCATTTCACGTTTTGTACATCTGAACGTGACGCAACCTTAGTACATGAGGCCCCTGCTCCTGACCTACAAGTCCCTACACAACAATACCACCACCTACCTCTCTGACCTCCTGGAATTCTACACTCCTGCCTGCTCACTGAGATCCTCCACAGCAGGCCTACTGCATGTCCCTAAGGCGAACTTCAGCACCCTGGGAGAGAGGGCTTTCAGCTACATCGCCCCCAAGTTGTGGAATTCACTGCCAGACTACATCAGACACTGTGACTCAATTACTGACTTTAAAAGCAGACTTAAAACTAATTTCTTCAAGATAGCTTATGGACTGACTGACTGACTTTTATTTTTCTTATTTTTAGTTATTTCTATGAAATTAATGTAATTGTAATGAGATGATTGTTTGTGAAGCGACCTTGGGTGTCATGAAAGGCGCTTTAAATAAAATGTATTATTATTATTATTATTATCATTATTATGTTAGCCCAAGGCACAGAGCGTAGGGCACGAGCCCTGCAAGCACAGCTGAAGCGCTTTCCGGAGTGGAACTTTGATTTTCAGCTGATCAGTTTAAATGACTGAATGAGTGAGTCTGACTGGAATCTTTGATGGCTCTGGATAAGTGATTCAGAATGGGATCTTTGATGGCTCTGGTGTGAAGACAAGGACCAGAGAATGTTGAGCTTCCATCTGTTTTTGAGTATATAACAAGTTTGTCTGCAAAGGACTTCTTCAGTCTCAGCCAGCTGAAATAAAATCTTCTTATTTTGAAGTATGCTGCAAAACTACTTGTGGTTCTTCATACTGTAGGCTGAGCACGGTGTGTAGTGATCGCGTCTTGGTAGGTAAAGGGTTATTTTATATCTTCATGAATCTTTCAACATATTGGATTTCACATAGTCATGTTCTAAATTCTACAGTAAGTGTTTTGCATTTTAGGAACATTTGAAACAAGGATTTATATATCCAAGCTCTATACCGTATATCCATAATTCTGATCTTGCCATAACTTTGTCGAACAATCTAATGTTGTCCTTCAACTGAGGGATGCAACACCAAGACAGTGTGAGCTGCATTTAATGTTCTTAAGTCTCCCGCCAAGCAGATGCAGAGAGAGCCTTGAATTAAATTGACAGCACCTATAACTTTAAAATTTGAGGGTGCCAGCATGGCAGGGCAGGGTGATGAATAATGGCTGTGTATGTCCTTGGACACAATCAAGAGGGAGGTCAGAAACAGAAGATCATTTCACACATCCATCTAGCCAATGTATTCTGTTGTGACAGTGCAGAGGGCATGGCGTTCTTTGTAATCATACGTAGCCGTCTTCAGTGGCCAGTGCGACTATCAACTAGTCTTTAATTGCCAGACGAAGTACAGAAAACAAGAGACAAAGGATGCCAGGTGATGTCAGTAAACAATCTAATCATGTTCTTTTGGTCCTAAATAAAACAAACAATTTCAGTTGTTTTAACCAAGATTCTGATGATGAAGACCTTTGATGAAAATCTGCCTATTATTTGACGAAGAACGGGGGTTTAACAACTAATCTATTTACTTGCTCACCCAAACATGGTATTGAGTAAACTTTGACTCAGTGATTTTTTTAAAAGCACTTACAATTAGTGTCTCACTTGGTTTGGGACTCTTGTGAAGAAGAATCACTGTGACCAATTACCCACTGGGGAGGCAGATGAAGTGGGCCTTTTACTCTCGAAGGAAACACTAACAATGATACGACCATGATGGAACAAAAGGGCATTCATTTGCGGCCTGTATTACAACATGTGTTTTTGTCAGATTTTGCTAAAAAAACATGCAAGCAGTGGTGTAGCACATTTCATATCGGTGACTTTAGTCCAACAAAGTTGCTTTTTTACATGCCTTTGATTGCGAACATGTGTACTGTTGCACGCACACGCAAACACACGTGCGCATTCACTATTAAAAAACAAGTGAAAAATAACGTTAGGTCATAGATATCTTTGAACATGGTGTTTAATACCAATCAAATTAGCTTTTAATCCTGTGGCAAAATTGCTCACAAGTTGGGAAAATGCTGGCAAAATTGTCGCTCAAAAGGTCCAAGTTCCACACCACCAATGCAATACAATGTGTGAGGCATAACCATTACTAAATAATAGCTGTTCTTCATTGTTGGCAAGCCTCACCACAGCCCATGTATGTTTCTCCATCTTCATTTCAACATATTAAGTCGGGTTGTTTTGGGCGAGTGGGTCAATATTTTTAATCAAAACAGCAGCAGACTCAATATGTGTTTTCAGGATTTGTGTTTGCTAGTGTTTATGACTGGCACACATTTCTGTTCTGACTTGGTGCCTTGCCTCCTCTCATGAGCCACTCATATCCTTTCATCTATCTCCACTTTGCACACACACACACACACACACACACACACACACACACACACACACACACACACACACACACACACACACACACACACACACACACACACACACACGGCACTAAGCACATTTTAAGAAAAAATAATTTTCTTGTTGCCCTCTTTGGCATTTTATACTGCTACAAGAAAAACAACTAAATCTCATTTAGAACTATTAGCAATATAATGCCACAAGTGATCTCCCAGATCCAAAGGAAATATTGTGAACTGATAGTCTGTATACTGAACCAAGAATACAAATACAGTCTGCTATACATCACTCTTTTTCCCTGGAAGTCTCTCCCTCTAAGTGTATGTATCGGTTCCAACAACATTTTTCATGTAATCCAAAGCATTCTTTACAGCTGCACTGCAATTTTTGACCCCTGCTGGATTCCAATAGGGGTTCGTCTCGTGCCTCCTGGTAGGTCTGAAGATGTTGTCTTAGGGTGCATCCGAATACTACATATATACTATTTCTGTCTACTACTTGACCGTTAATGTAGTGCGTTCTACAGATATGCGTAGAACACCACCGAACGCTTCCAAACACCACCGAAGCGCCACCGGACATTTGGAGATTACATATTTCCCTTCTGTGCGCTGCACATCAGATGCCGGCAAAATTAAAGTCACCTGCGATAATTGATTTAGTCTTTCTTAAATGTGAAGTCGGGATTTTATTTTCTTACGGTGTATATTGTGTGCTTAATAACCAGCAATAAACGATTTCATTTAGATTCAAATAATATATTTCTCGAATTGGTATCAATTTATTATCAATTGTATTTTCTTCTCTTCTATTCTTCTGCTTTACCCTCTAAATGTTGGAGCCATTTAGAGGTCTTTTGTGTTGAATATTTTTAAGTAAATATATTTTGAGTCTAAGGATAAAAGTATGAGCAATGAATTATAAAGTGTATGAAATATTCAGCAAATTTTCATTCATATGCATATTTATGCTTTTTGTGAGGATGTGGTGATTAGTCCTTTGTGTCACCTGGGGATATAGGTGTGTCACGCTCTACCTGGAGCCTATTGGAGGTGTCACGTTAAAATTGTACCGGGGGCGAAAATTGTACCGGCCTACGTCATTGTTTGTTTACATCCTGACAACCTGCCCGGCAACAGACTACGCGATGCAGAAAACATGTTTCCAAACGACGAAATAACATAATACAGATAGCGGATCGCTATCTGTATTATGATAGATAGCGATAACAATTGTTTTTACTTTATATTTGTATTGTATTTAATTGTTTAATCGAAACAATAAAAAAAATTGCCCGCGAAACGGCCAAACGCGTCAAATGACAAATGTTTTGCCCGCGAAACGGGCGATCGCGTCAAATGACGTATGGAAGGTTCTTGAAACATAATACAGATAACGGATCGCTAGATAACACTTGTTTTTACTTTATTTACTAGCTAAATTCGATTAAACAATTCAATACAATACAAATATAAAGTAAAAACAAGTGTTATCTAGCGATCCGTTATCTGTATTATGTTTCAAGAACCTTCCTACGTCATTTGACGCGATCGCCCGTTTCGCGGGCAAAACATTTGTCATTTGACGCGTTCGGCAGTTTCGCGGGCAATTTTTTTTATTGTTTCGATTAAACAATTAAATACAATACAAATATAAAGTAAAAACAATTGTTATCGCTATCTATCATAATACAGATAGCGATCCGCTATCTGTATTATGTTATTTCGTCGTTTGGAAACATGTTTTCTGCATCGCGTAGTCCGTTGCCGGGCAGGTTGTCAGGATGTAAACAAACGATGACGTAGGCCGGTACAATTTTCGCCCCCGGTACAATTTTAACGTGACAGAGGCCCTCGTATAGGGCAGGCTGCGTTTTAATATCCATCCGTCTCGGAGGTCCGAGGACGTTGCCTAGCGACACGCTCAAACACGCCCCTTTTCCTCGGACGGCGAACTCGCCATCTCGGTTGAACTCAGTGGTGACCGAGGAAAATTCCGAGCCAGAATTCACGATGGCTGCGCCCATTGTGACTTGAAGTATGAACTTTTTTCATTGTGCTTGGACCACTTTGGTGGTTTAAATGGCAATTTCAATCACTCGTATTACTGCAATACCTTACTGCGTCCGTATCTCTGCCTATGTACACAAATATATCGTAATTGTGTACAGCACTTTGGTCAACTACTGTTGTTTTAAATGTGCTATATAAATAAACTTGACTTGACTATAATAATAATAATAATACATTTAATTTAGAGGCGCCTTTCAAGACACCCAAGGTCACCTTACAGAGCATATAGTCATCATAAATCGTTAAAAAAAAAAACTATGGAAAAACAAAGACTATGGCCTATAGCCTACTTATTTTGGAGCGCCAGGTCCTCTGCCAATGCTACCGCGACAACAGCTTTCCGACCGAGCGAAATAATAAAACGCCTGAAGTGTGGGCGTGGTGTCAGATCCGAGATCCGAGTCGGTTCGCAGAGAATACACAAACGCAGCATTATTACTGTGGTTCAGGTTTGGAAGGCAGAGAGCCAACAGTTTTCTGACCGCATTATTGGACACAATATTGGATGCATTACTAGCTGTGCCACTACCTTGGCTCTGTGACTTTCAGGCACTGTTGTGAGTACCTCTTGGCTGTTGCTTACCCATTTGGTAAGTGTAAACCCTCCTTGGGCACATGCTTCCATAAGGTCCTTTGTTAGCTTGATTGCTTGACTAGTTGAGGCCACAGACTTGAGACAGCCATCGACATAAAAGCTGTTCTTGATGGCATCGAATACTTCATTACTGAAATGATCTGAGTGGTCTCTTCCAGTTTTTTTCAAGGCAAAGTTAGCAATACTGGGTGAAGATACTGCGCCGAAGAGATGCACCTATGTGCACCTTCATCCGGTACACTTCCATTGGTTTGCTGATGTCTCCCTCAGGCCACCACAGAAACCTGAGGAAGTCCTGGTGATCTTTCTGTACTTGTACTTGGTAGTACATCGCCTCAATGTCGGCCATTACTGCAATCCTCTCCTGACGGAACCGGAGAAGAACGCCCAGAAGTAGTTCTGAATTCAGAAATGTACCTTTGTAGGTTGAGGAACAGTCAAATACTACCCTCAGCTTCTTCTTTCTTTTATGGTTAACCCCATGATGAGGAATATTTTTGGACTTGCTCTTGGGGTACCTTCTCTGAGTAGCCTTTCTGCAGCACAATTTCCAATAAGACCTTGTATTCTTCAGCATAGGTAATGTCCGCTGCAGTGCCACGTTGTAATTATTGGGCATGATGTAATGTCCACTTTTAAACACTTTGGGCCAGCTCCATAAATCTCCTGTCCTCGCATGACATCTCTTTCTTCTCCTCAGATTCCTTTTCCGGGAACTCTTGGTTGTACTGCCTGAGTAGCAGGTCTTTCAGATTATCCATTGAAATGCGATTGACTGTCATTGATAGTAACTATATGTTTATCCATTGCAGATGAAGACTTGATGGGCCCATTCACCATCCATTCGAGAAGTGTCTTCACTGCGTATGGTCCATTACTTTGGCTGTTAATTATCTGGGTTCCATCGCTTTTTTTTGGTTTTGCAGGGGTTGCTTATCTGAGGATCTTGTTTCAATATGTAGCAGGGTTGGATGTTTCCGCTGACATGTTTGGCAGTCTAATTTTGCCTTGCAGTCTTTGCTCATTATTTTCAAACATTCCAGCTTTGCGTTGTGTGGCTGTGATTTGAATTTGAAGCAGTCCAGTAGTGTATGCTTGTCTTCCCAGAAACAAAAGACAGCTGAAGTAGCAGCATTAAAGTTTGTGTGTTGTTGCCCTTTAAATGCATACTGTATGTTGTCTTGTTCTCCAGGTGCTGCCACAGCTGTCACAAATGTACTTCTGCTTTTAAGTGTCCTTATTTCAGTGCTCCTGTTGTTTGGGGATATTCTTTGAGCAGGAGTTGGGTCTTTAATGTCTCCAAATGCTGGGTGCAATAAGATGTTGGACTAATTTTCAATAAATTCAACAAGATGTCTGAATTTAGCCCAAATCTTTCTTTTCTGAAATTCCTCATATGCTCTTGACTAGTAGACTACTAGATTGTAGGGAAGCTTGGATACAATGAGCTTTAATGTGGATGTCACATCCAGTTCATCCATGTACTCAAAGTCTTGCATGGCGTTGTGGCATTCCCTCAAGTATAAAGAATATGCCTGAAGTGCATTCCCATCATCCGCTTTAATAGCTGCCAGCTTAGCGCTTTATTCAGATAAGCATTTGCATCTTCATCTCATCACCAAAATGTTTTTCTGGTAGTTGCATTGCTTCTGGATATCCTCTTCTTGCGTCCCTGTGCATACAGCTACGAACAAGGTCTCTGGCCTGACCTGCTGTAAAATGTTCAAGAAAGTAGAGCCTATCCTGGGAACTACTTGTCTTGTCCTCTATTAAGTACTTGATTGCATGCATGAAAGGTTGGTATGAAGTGGATCACCTTTAAACACTGGCACTTCTCTTTTAGGCAATAGAGACAGATTTTGTTGCATTATCATGAGCTCAGTGATATCCCTTTGACTTTTTACTATTGTGCTGATGTTTTCATGAGTGATATGGCTGGTTACAGGGTTTCCCAAGTGTGGGTTTGGAGCCCTTGTTGCCACTTGAGAGCTATTAAGAATGTAACCAACCGTTCTCTGTAGTGGAATTTTAGGCACGGCACCCAATTGAATGAATTCCAAAACAGATTTGTTTTTAAATGTTTGTTCCACATTTTCCTGTTTGCTTGTTTCCTCAAAATATTAATTCACAGCATCACCCTAAGACTATTACATTTGGGTTTTGGAGTACTGCAACTTCTGCATCCAGTTCCACTTCATTTTTGATCCATTTTTGATTTGATGATAGTTTCCTGCAACTGCAATGAATGTAACCCTTTCCTTTAATGCAGCAGATTTTGCCTCCAGAGCTACATTTATATATTTATTTTGCTCCGTTCGCCTTTCCACCGCGTCCGCGGGATGCGCGTTAACACAGAGCATCTGAGTTGTAAACGCAGATGGCTGTAAACGCAGATCTCATCCGCACATCCATATTCACAAGCACTTTATTGTGCAGCACGGCTCATCCATGGGTTTGTTTACTCACGGGTATCCAAACGAGCTGCGCCCGCCTGTCTTCCTTTCCTTTGTCCTCTCCAAGAGTTTGTCAGACTCGCAGAGTTTTCTGACTATGAAGTGGCAAACCCTTTGTTCGCTCTATTTGTTCCTGAGGCAGGGATAGTCCGACACACATTTCTTGGGAAGCACGCACGGAGAGTATTTAACTTTGCGTTCATTCATTTATTAAGCAATAACTCCGGTTGACTTTCGAGGAAATAACAAAACATAAAGACTCCAAACAATGTAACTGTTTTGCGGCCAAAACAGGGTTCTTAGTTTTGTACAAAAAATGACTTTTCAATGTCAAATAATATGTCAAATAATGCGTCCATAAAGTCTCTCATGCGTCTTCGCGTGGAGTCGGTAAACTTCGTCGGTGGCATGTTGCTTTAAATATTGCCGCCCTAAAGGATTATGGGATACCAAATTTCCTATGCAAAAAATAAAATTAGTAGAGGCCCCAGCACGTCTTCCCTTTCCTCCACTTTCCTGCCTTCTCCACATTCACCCGCAAACACCTCATCGCACCCCCTCCTGGTTGGATGGCCATGTCAAAGTTAAATTAAGCAAAGGATATATACAACATTTACAACACATCAAATAACATTTACAAAGTTTGCAACCATTACACAAATGTCAACAAAACATTATGAAAAATAATAAACTCTTATCTAATGTTGTTTATTTTAATGAACAACCAGAACCCGAATTTCAACTGGGTTACAATAGATCGTTGTTCTTTGTCAGATACTCATCAAGATGCTCTATCAGCCATCAAATTGTGTTGGGGACTGAGAATACATCAGAGGACCCTAACCGTGCATTTGACTGAATATCAGACAAACATAAAGCCAGATATTTGGACAAGACCTCAGGTTTTACGTATTCTGGCTGATTACACAGTATCATACAGAAAATGTATGGCCACATATAACAACCGTGATTACCTGCAAAGTTTGAAGGCAGCGATTTCCACCAGGCTGTCAGAAAGCTTAATTTTCTCCCCTCCCCTCCGCCCTCAGGAAAACAGGACTTCAGTTCTATCAGGCCGGGGTTTTCAGGCACACACGCAGATGGCAGGTCAGGTGCAACAGTAAGGTTTATCACAGTTCGTAGCCCAACGGTGTCAATAAACAAAGGTACGGTTCCACAATAGAACGGCTTGTCCAACAGAAAAGTAATCCATCAAGGGTAATCCAAAGAAAGTATAATCCACCGGAAAGTTAAGTCCACATAGGCGGCGATGTAATGTCAGTAAATGTCAATAGTGATGCTAAGCTAGTTAGCTGATGCTAATCGCGATTGACTAGCATTCAAAAGGAATAGGCAAAGGCACTCAAACTAGTCCCCATAGGAGAGGAGGAACTAAAGGGAAACAGTACTCACGAAACTCCATGACAGAGTGAAGAGGAAACAAACACCCAGTGCTTAAATAGGAAGTAGTATTGTAAAGGAAATGGTTGGTGATGGATGCTCTAGTCTAGAGTGAGCGTCGCCCTCTAGAGGACTGGCGAGCCTGCACGGACGTGACAGGACCCCCCCTCCGAGGGGCGACTCCTGACGGCCCAAGGGAAGAGGCCCGGAACCGTTGGATGAGGGATTTGTCCACAATGTTCTTGGCGGGGATCCAGCTGCGCTCCTCCGGCCCATAACCCTTCCAGTCCACCAAGTACTGCGTGGACCTCCCGATCTTGCGTACATCCATAATCCGGTGCACGGTGTAGGTGAGACCTCCGGCGATGAACTTGGGGGGTGGTGGGGCTGGGAGCTCTGGACACAGAGGGGAGGAGGTGGCAGGGCGTAGTACGGAGCGATGGAAAACGGGGTGAACCCGCATAGCTCGTGGTAGCTCCAGATGGAAGGCCGTTTTGGATATCCTCCGGAGAATCCGGAACGGTCCAACGTACCTTGGGGCCAATTTCCGGGTTTCTCCTTTTAGGGCCAGGCTCTTAGTGGACAGCCATACTCGTCTTCAGGGTTGAACCCGGTCGTCGCCGCCGGTCGGCCTGTTGCCTCATCTGTTTCTGAGACTGAAGCAGGGCCCGACGAGCCTGCTGCCAGCGGGTGCGGAAGCGAGCCACCGAGCTGCGGGCCGCAGGCACATCCCCAATCTCTGGGGAGGAGGGGAACAAGTGCGGGGGGTATCCCCACATGATCTCAAAGGGGGAGGTAGCCGTGGAAGCACTCCACTGTTGGTTGTGGGCCACCTCTACCCACAAAAGGTTCTGACTCCACTTGGTTGGGTCCTTGGCAGTGTAGCACCGGAGATAAATTTCGAGGGCCTGGTTGACTCGCTCAGTCTGCCCGTTGGACTGGGGGTGGTAGCCCGAAGTCAGGCTTACTGATGCTCCCAAGTTGCCCCAAAAGGCCTTCCAGAAACGTGCCACGAACTGGGGACCTCGGTCACTGACAAGATCTTCTGGTGGTCCGTGGTAGCGCACCACCTCTCTCACCAAAATCTCTGCTGTTTGTTTGGCCGTGGGGAGTTTGGTCAAGGCAATGAAGCGAGCGGCCTTGGAGAACCGATCCACCACCACCAGGATGGCGGTGTTCCCTTGTGACGGGGGCAGTCCCGTAATGAAATCAAGGGTGATGTGTGTCCAGGGGCGATGTGGGACCGGAAGGGGTTGTAGGGGTCCTGCCGGTCTGCGGTTGTCTGGTTTCGCCCCCATGCAGACCGTGCAAGCCGCGACATACTCAGTCACATCCTGACGGAGTTTCGGCCACCAGAATCGTCTCCGGAGTAATTCCAGGGTACGTCGGACTCCAGGATGGCCGGCCAATCGGGAAGCGTGAGCCCACTCTAAAGCCTTAGCACGGCAGGGTGGAGGCACAAACAAGAGGCCCTTAGGAGTCTCCGTGGGTGCCGGTGTGTTCCTTGTGCCTGTCGAATCTCCTCCTCCAGATGACAAAGTACAGCGGCCACGACTTTAGAGGAGGGGATGATGGTTTCCAACGCCGCTGGCTCCGCCTCCGTAGTGTGGAGGCGTGAAAGGGCATCAGCTTTGCCGTTCTTGGACCCTGGGCGGTAGGTGACCACAAAGTTGAAACGACTGAAGAAAAGGGCCCAGCGGGCCTGCCTGGGGTTCAGGCGTTTGGACTCCCCGAGGTAAGCCAGGTTTTTGTGGTCTGTGAATATAAGAAACGGGTTGGCTGCGCCCTCGAGCCAGTGACGCCATTCCTCTAGTGCTAGTTTGATGGCTAGCAGTTCCCGGTTACCCACATCATAGTTTCGCTCCGCCGGGGAGAGAGCTCGAGAGAAGAAGGCACACGGGTGGAGCTTGCTGTCCTCTGTTGCTCGCTGCGACAGCACCCCCCCTACCCCAGAGTCTGAAGCATCTACCTCCACCACAAAAGGTAGGGCTGGATCTGGAAGGGTGAGGATAGGTGCCGTGCAGAACCTTTGCTTGAGGTCCTCGAAGGTCTTCTGAGCTGCCTCTGTCCACACCAACCGACGGGGGCTTCCCCGAAGCAGGGCTATGATAGGGGACGCCAAGGCACTATAATTACGTATAAAACGCCGATAGAAATTGGCAAATCCCAGGAACCCCTGAACCTGTTTGATGGAGGTGGGTATTGGCCAATCCACGATGGCCTTGACCTTTTCAGAGTCCATCGAGAGCCCCTGGGGGCCCACTACAAACCCTAGGAAGGTGGTGGAAGCAGAGTGGAACGTGCACTTCTCCACCTTGCAAAACAGTTTGTTCAGGAGGAGGGCTTTTAGGACGGCTCGGACGTGGCCGACGTGTTCCTGGAGGGACTTGGAGAAGATGAGTATGTCATCCACGTACACAAACAAGGACACCTCCAGGAATTCGCGCAGTACGTCGTTGATGAAGTTCTGGAAAACCACCGGGCTGTTTGACAGACCAAACGGCATAACGAGGTATTCGTAGTGTCCTGTGGGTGTGATAAATGCGGTCTTCCACTCATCTCCGGCCCGCATGCGAACCAGGTGGTAAGCATTCCTGAGGTCGAGTTTAGTGAAGACTGTGGCACCCTGAAGACGCTCGAATGCGGTCGACATGAGGGGCAAGGGGTACTTATTCTTCCGGGTGATGTTGTTAAGTCCCCGGTAGTCGATGCACGGCCTCAGTCCACCGTCCTTTTTCCCCACGAAGAAGAAGGGTGCTGCAGCCGGAGACGTAGAAGGGCGAATTAGCCCAAGGCGCAGCGCATCTATGATGTAATCCTTCATTGCCTGGCTCTCCGAGACAGAAAGGGAGTAGAGACGCCCCCTAGGGGGAGAGGTTCCAGACAGGAGGTCGATGGCGCAGTCGTACGGCCGATGAGGAGGGAGAGTGGTGGCTTTCTTCTTGCTGAAGACTTCCTCCAGATCATGGTAACATGTTTTTTCCAGCGGGGCCAAGATGTTCACACCTGGAGGGGTGCCAGCCGACCGAACAGGAGACACGGTGGTGGGGAATGAGGTTCTGGCGAATTCCTCCTCAATGGTAACGCGGGAAACACCGGGTGGTGTCAGTGGTTGAGCTGGGAGGTGACCAGCCGTGGCACAGGCAGGGCCCCAGTGGAGTAGGGAGCCAACCGCCCACGCATACTGGGGTTCATGGACTGCAAGCCAGGGGTAACCCAGCACCACTGGGTCCTGCGGTGTGGTGGTGAGCCAAAATTGTACAGTCTCCTGGTGGTCATCGTGAGAGGACATGATGAGAGGAGCCGTCACCCGCTCCAGATGTCCAGAGCCCAAGGGGAGACCATCCAATGCCTGGACCGCCTGAGGAATGGCCACCGGGGTGGTTGGAATCCCCAGCTGTTTAGCCAGGGTAATGTCCATCAGGTTGACTGCCGCGCCGGAGTCCACCAAGGCATTGAGGGAGGCAATGGGATAGTTCTTGCCTACGTGACGGAGTTGTATGGCGATGGAGAGACGGTTGGCGGGTCCAGGGGTCTTAGCGCTACCACTCATCAGAGGCCCTGGGTCCCTTGACGAGTGCTGTCTTTCCCCTGTAGGTCTGGGCAGTGTCGTGCTTGATGCCCGGAAGAGCCACAGTACATGCACAGGCCTCTTTGGAGACGGCGGCTGCGTTCTTCGCGACTCAGCCGGAGGCGGCTGAGTTCCATGGGTTCTTCAGGTAACCGGGCCGAGGCCGGATTGAGGATGGGGGTGGCTAGCCGTGGCAAGAAGGTCGTCATGGGTGCCCGGGTCTCCCGGCGGTCACGGCGACGCTCCTGAATGCGAGCGTCCAGGTGGATGGCTAAGTGGATTAGCTCGTCAAGCGACTGTCCCCAGTCGCGGTTGATAATTTCATCCTTCACGGCCTCCTGTAACCCGCGGTAAAAAGCTGAACGCAGGGCTTGGTCCCCCCAGCCACTTCGGATCGCCAGGGTGCGGAACTCCACGGCGTACTGGGCTACAGACCGGGTCCCCTGGTTGATGGTAAGTACTCGTTGTGCGGCCTGGTCCTCGGTGCGCCCTGTGTCGAACATCAACCCTAGGCGACGCAGGAACAGCTGGCTGTCGTTTGCCTCGGGCAGCTGGCAATCCATGACGGCGGCTGCCCACTCCAAGGCTGATCCCGAGAGTCGAGAGATGATGTAGCCCACTCTCGCTGGTTCGGTAGGGAAGAGACGTGCTTGGTGGAGAAATATCTGGGAGCACTGAAGCACAAAGCCCCGACAGGCTCTAGGTTCCCCAGAGAATGGTTGGGGGGCAGATAGAGGTATGGTGATGGTGGGATCCACGGGAGGCAGAGCGGGGGCAGCGCGGGCACTGGGCTCGGCCCCACCGCTAGGATCTGAGGTTGGTGGAACAGGTGGAGGTCGTGCACACAGCCCCTGAACAGTAATATTCAGTTGCTGCATATCCAGCTCCAAACGCCTCAATTGGGGTGCATGGGCGTTGATGATGGCGCCCAGCTGAACTACAGCGTCCCTGATCTCCTGCAGCTCTGCTGTGCCTTGGCTTGACTCTGTCATGCTATCAGGCCGGGGTTTTCAGGCACACACGCAGATGGCAGGTCAGGTGCAACAGTAAGGTTTATCACAGTTCGTAGCCCAACGGTGTCAATAAACAAAGGTACGGTTCCACAATAGAACGGCTTGTCCAACAGAAAAGTAATCCATCAAGGGTAATCCAAAGAAAGTATAATCCACCGGAAAGTTAAATCCACATAGGCGGCGATGTAATGTCAGTAAATGTCAATAGTGATGCTAAGCTAGTTAGCTGATGCTAATCGCGATTGACTAGCATTCAAAAGGAATAGGCAAAGGCACTCAAACTAGTCCCCATAGGAGAGGAGGAACTAAAGGGAAACAGTACTCACGAAACTCCATGACAGAGTGAAGAGGAAACAAACACCCAGTGCTTAAATAGGAAGTAGTATTGTAAAGGAAATGGTTGGTGATGGATGCTCTAGAGTGAGCGTCGCCCTCTAGAGGACTGGCGACCCTGCACGGACGTGACAAGTTCTTATATTTGACGTGTACATTCGTTTTAATTGACAATAAAGCTAACTTTTAATTTTGACTTTGACTTTTGGCCCGATTAAGAACGGTCCACAAAGACTTGTATGATACTGAATCCCCAGCTCAGGCTTAGCTGGACCAATCACAAAGTACTCCTATCCTGTCACTTCACGACCAGGGCTGGAGGCTCCAGGCATAATCAAGCCATAGCTCTATCACTAGGAAAATATTTTCAGACACGCTTTTTAGTGGGGCAGATAATGGAAAAATTGTGCAAAATGTGATACAAGCACCAAATTTGGTATGGTGGTTCCCAAGGGTCTACTTAACAAATCTGCCTGACGTGCCATTCAAAAATCCAAGATGGCGGTCATTTTTCAAGATGGACGCCAAATGTGTCTGCCGAAAATGGTTTTGCTCATAGATATGCATGTACTTGATGGATTTGAGTGATCTTGGTGTTGAATTGTATGTTTTCTTCCATGCTGAACCTAATTATTTTACCTTCACTAGCATTATAATACTGAAAATGGTAGAAAATGAACACTTTATATAAAAAAGCAACATAACACATCAAATAATACTCCTAATACTTTATTTACACAAATATAAACATTAAATATACCCATTTTGCATTAAGGTATTTAGCATTTGGATCATGTTATTCAGGACGGAAACAAAATGACCCTACTCAGACCCTACTCAGAATTAATACTGTAAAAATCGTCCTTCCAAAGCAAACTATTACAGTGGCCCAAACACTGAAACCAACGTACACCGCTGTATATGTAGCACTACAGCTGACATACACAGCTGCAGAGTGCAGTGCAGGCGAGCCCTGAACGAAAGCATTTGCATCTCCGGTTGCAGCCTTTCTTGCAGGAACACTGGGTCAGTTCCTGACAGCTGGCTGCAATAGGTGGAAGCGTTGTCCAACAGATCTGCCATATGTCTCCCTTCTGATTCCATCCCCAGTCGGCAGGACTGACGACTTCTGGATTGGTTACTGTTGCTTGACCCCATATGATACCAGCCTGGTAAGCAGCGCGTTTTGCGTGTTCCATGAGGGCTGCACTGGTTGGTGGGATCGCATCATAGGACCTCTGCTTACGGGCAATGAGATTCAGCCTTGCCTCGTCAACACCGGTAGCTGCACTTGATCTGTCATACATGACGACAACAAAATTCTCCAGCTTCTGCAGGTCATCTTCAGAAACCTCTGTTGGACAGTTGCTGAGTTTTGTAAAGGGTTTAGAAACCTCATCACAGACTTCCCAAGTCAGCCATGCAGATTTCTTTCCCTTCCCATGGAAAGACGAGACCACGTCACAGCCTGTGAATGCATGGAAATACAGCATCCCACTGGCTTTCTCAGGTCCTATTGCGGAAACTACCTCATGGACTGGTATCCATCGAGCATTGGCTCCCTGCCCAAAGGCAATCCACATTTTTTCAAGACCAAGCCTCTGCAGGGATGGCAGCTTAGACACTGCTATGACGAGCACGTCAGTATCATTGGCTTTGATGACAAGTGACTTGCTACCCTCTGCAGTTGCATCTCTTCCATGTACAAATATCCGGGTATCAGCTTCTTCATGACAGCATGGGGCCACAGCATCTAAGGATTTGATTTTGTTGCTGATGACATCTTCTCCTTTTGTCACGATGACCATACTTGTGGTTCCAGCCTGACATATTTTCTCTGCGAGAAAGTAGAAGAGCTCAGTTTTGTTGTCGTCATCCCGCAGGAAGCTTCTCCAGTTTGTTGGGGTCCTGCTGGTTCCAGTCACTCTTCTTCTGATCCCTTGACCTCTTTTTGACCTGGTTTCAGATTTCAGACTAGACTTCTTGTACACATCAAAGATGACATCGACTCGCTTGAATTTGGTGCCAAAGGATTCCTCTTTTGGAAGGATGTCTTCTTTTGCATAGTCATTGAAAGTCTTCGGGCTGCGTGGAGGTAGGGAATTGATGAGCGCTGATCCATCAATGATGATGGTGTCAGCCTTTGGTTCGCTATCAGGCAATGTCAGCAGGGCCTGAAGAATTTCAGTTAGCTATGACTTCTGGCACATACGAAGCCTGCCGTTGTCACTGAGAGATGCAGGTGCTGACTGGTTCTCATACTTGAAGAATTCTTGCAAGTCACACTGTCTGTTTTGGCAGGATATGAAGAGCCGGGAGAACAAGTGACAGTCATCTTTAAGCACTTTCTCCTTGGAGCTGCTGGCTGCCTGCTCGTGCTTGAAGAAAGAAGCCTTGTTCTTTTTGATTGGCTGATAAAATGTGCATTCTTCTTCATTCTCCAAGGCCTCCATAAATGACTGGAACTTCTTATTGCCTCTCTCATGATGACTACCAACCAGTTCAGCTAGTGCTGGATCTGCAATGTTCTTTGTGTCAAGTGCCAGCAAATCAGCAGACTCTTCTTGGAAAAGGTTGCCCATCTCTTTTATCACACTGAACAGTGCCTCCACCCTCTCAAGGAAAGATGTCTGGGCACTTAAGGTCTGTTCATGGTGTTTGGTGCTGATGGTTGCGTCTTTCACACCAGAAATAGCCTCATATGCAAAGACTAGATGGCTCACTTCAGGTCCAGCCACCATCCATCTCCGAAGTGCCCCTGGGTCCTCTGTTAGTCCAATGGCTCCTCCATCACCCTTGATGGCTGCGTTGTTCTGTTCATGGGCTTGCTCAATGGCCATGGCAGAGAAATCTCTTCTGGACTTGTGGACAACAAAGTTTCCTTTGTGAAACTCTCTGGCTACTTCTTGATGCTGCTTCTCAAGAGCACTAACGTCCTTTCTCAGTCCCTGCCATACAAACCTCTGGGAAACCAATTTCACAGACGGCTTCCTGCCGGGGTGGGAAAGGCCATGCAACGCCTCAAAAACGGGCCGGCGCCAGGACAACGGGACCAGCGGTCGAGGCTGGCCTGTGGAGACGTCGCACCATAGCCTCACGTCCGAGCCGTCAACCGCGACCTCCTCCAGGCGCAATCCCGTGTCCGAATCCCTCAGGGCCTGGACCCCATGGTCGGAGGCCTGGTCCACGCTCATGCGGACGTAATCCAGGCCCAGTTGGACAGCCCCAATGACCGTTCTCGAGAGGCAGTCTGCGACCACGTTAGACTTGCCAGCAATGTGTCGGATGTCCGTGGTGTACTCGGAGATGTACGCCAGCTGACGCTGCTGGCGGGCCGACCACGGCTCCGCCACCTTGGACATGCAGAACGTCAGAGGCTTGTGATCCACGAAAGCCGCAAACTCCCGCCCTTCCAGGAGGAATCGGAAATGGCGGATCGCCAGCCAGAGTCCAAGGAGTTCCCTGTCGAACGCTCTGTATTTGCGCTCCCTGGGGGTCAACTGGCGACTGAAAAAGGCGAGCGGCTGCCATGCACCATCGACCCATTGCTCGTGCACCGCGCCGACGGCGTAGTCAGACGCGTCGGTGGTGATGGCGATGGGGGCATCATGCGATGGATGGGCCAACATGGCGGCTTCGCCCAAGGCGGCCTTCGTGGCCTCGAAAGCCTTCTCCCTCTCCGCCGTCCAGTCGACAGCCTGGTTAGGGGACTTGTCCTTGAGAGCCACGTACAGTGGGCGCATGACGTGAGCCGCCTGGCGGATGAACCGGTGGTAAAACGTCACCATCCCCAGGAACTCCCGGAGCGCCCGAGCCGTGTGTGGGCGGGGGAAAGCAGAAATTGCCTCCACCTTCGACGGAAGAGGGGCGGCCCCCTCTTTGTTGATGAGATGCCCCAGGAAGTGGATGGAGGACAACCCGAACAGGCACTTCGCCGGGTTGACGATCAGCCCGTGCTGGTCGAGCCTCATGAAGAGGTCGCGTAGGTGACCCTGGTGCTCCTTTTCGGAGGAGCTGGCGACCAGGATGTCGTCCAAATACACGAAAACGAAGGGCATCTCCCTGAGCGCCGAGTCCATTAACCGCTGAAAGGTCTGAGCCGCGTTCCTGAGCCCGAACGGCATACGCAGGAACTCGAACAACCCGAACGGCGTCACCACCGCTGTCTTGGCGATGTCCGAGGGATGCACCGGCACCTGGTGGTAACCGCGCACCAGGTCCACCTTCGAGAAGACCCGCTTGCCCGCCAGGTGTGCTGAGAAGTCCTGGATGTGCGGGATTGGGTAGCGGTCGGGCGTGGTAGCGTCGTTCAGGCGGCGGTAATCCCCACAAGGTCGCCACCCGCCGTCTGGCTTGGGAACGATGTGGAGTGGTGAGGCCCAGGGGCTGTCCGAGCGGCGGATGATGCCCAGGCGTTCCATGTTGGCGAACTCCGACTTAGCGACTTTCAGCCTGTCGGGGTTGAGTCGTCGGGCCCTAGCGTAGACGGGTGGACCCTTGGTGTCTATATGATGCTCTACACCATGTTTCGCCGTGACCGCGGAAAAGGTAGGTCGGGTTATACCGGGGAACTCCCTGAACAGGCGTTGATATTCGTCCCCCTCTGAGAGGGAGCTGGAGAGCCCGCCGTAAGCCGCCCGACCGCGGGCACATTCAAACGATGAGAACGTCCGTGCGTCCACCAGGCGGTTGTTTTTCACGTCCACAAGCAGATTGTGCGCACAAAGGAAATCCGCGCCGAGGAGGGGAAAGGAGATGTCGGCCGTGACAAAATCCCACCTGAATCGCTGGCCTCCAAAGCACAGGTCCGCGGTCTTTGTACCATACGTGCGGATGGGTGTGTCGTTAGCGGACCTCAACTGTGGACCGTGGACGCCAGGGGCCGTGTCCTCCACCGTAGCCGGCAGGACGCTCCTCTGAGCCCCGGTGTCGCAAAGAAACTCGCGGCCGGAGAGGGCGTCCCTGATGAACAATAGCCGGGTTGACGTGCCTGCACTCACGGCCACTAAAGAGCGCAAGACTTGGCGTTTCCCGTCGGCTTGAAGTTGCACGGGGACCGGCACCTCTTTGCCTTAGCGCCGAAACGTGCGTGGAAATAGCACATACCATTGCTGGCACTGCCATCGGCGGCTACTGGGGCTCTGTTGGTCAGCCTGTCCCTGTCCGGTGGGTAGGCACTGCGTGTTGGGGCTAGCACTTCGGGTGCGAAACTCTGAGCAGCCAGGAAAAAACGGTCGGCTTCCTCCGCCAACGCGCGTGGCTCAGTAATCCTCGTGCCCGCGAGCGCCGTCCGGACCTGGGGTGGCATGTGTTGGAGGAACAGCTCCATGAAGAGGAAGTTAGGTTCTTCAGCACCCAGCAGGTTGAGCATCATCTCCATATGTTCAGAGGGTTTGCTGTCCCCGAGGCCCCGAATAGCCAACAAGCGTTGGGCCCGCTCTGACTGTGACAGCCCAAAAGTCTTCAATAGGAAGGCTTTGAGGTCCCTGTACTTGCCGTGGTCCGGGGGATTCGCTATGAAATTCGCCGCCCGGGTCGCAGTGGATCTCCCCAGCGCCGACACGACGTGGTAGTAGCGTGTGGTGTCGTCCGTGAACTTAATAACTCCGGCAACTTAATAAAAGCATTATTCGCCATGTTCGTTTTGGTCTCTGAAGCTTCAGCGAGACCTTCGTCGGGGTCACCAGTGTAGTGCCGAGAGACGGGAGTCGGAGGCGGAGTATCCAGCACAAAGTTTTAATGAACACAATACAAAAAGCCGTTCATTCGTAAAGTCAAAACCGGACTAAACTGGACGGTCGTTCCGTCCGCTAAACGGGTCCGGGAATAAACACCCCCCCCACCCATAGTTCCGTGGGTGAATTATGATAACCACCACAAGTTAAGCTATAATTAGATTACTAAAGCGAATTTAAATGACCACTAGATGGCGGTATAATCACCACTATTTATTGTCATAACCTATTTGCTGTGTGTCCGATGTATATATTAATGCATGGCATACCCCCTCAAACACAGAGCAGCAACTTCTTGGAGCCATAGAGTTAGGTAAGTACTGAGGACCAGTGCCTGGATTCCATCAGGAGAATGTGGCTGACTGATGAAACAAAGGTCCTACCTCTACTACAACACCCTACACCCTATGCACTAAATGTAAATACTGTTCTATACATTTAGAAATTATCATCATGCACATAGTAAAAAATAGCAAAACACTCATTAGGCAAGCGAAAATGCAGAAAAAGGCTGATCTAAATAGCCAAAAAATGTGAAGTTATTCACTTCTTTTTTTTCTCTAGAAAAAATTTGAATCAGCATGCAAGAAAACATAGAAATCCACAACAAGATCATTCAAATCCATAAAGTACATGGATTTATATGAGAAAAACCATTTTCGGCAGACACATTTGGCGTCCATATTGAAAAATGGCCGCCATCTTGGATTTTTGAATGGCACGTCAGGCAGATTTTCTAAGTAGACCCATGGGAACCACTATGCCAAATTTGGTGCTTGTATCACATTTTGCACAATTTCAATGAAAAATGGCTGTTATCTGCCCTACTATTTTGTGGTAGGAGGAACTAGGCTAGGCAGAGAGAAGCAGACACCATTTGGGAGTCGTTCCCGGGTCCTTCCTGCTGCCTGACCGCAGTGTGAAACTTCCAGGCTATGTCCCGAATAAAAGGGGAAGTCACAAAAAAATAACCTCACTTTGAAGTCACACACACACGCACACACACACACGCACACACACACACACAAACAACTGAAGGTGGTTGCAATCAATGTGCAGCTGTGCGGGTGGTGTGATTGGGTCTCATTCTGCTGCATGCTATCCCTCTGACCAGTAATCACACGGTAGGCTGAGGATCAGTTGGGGAACACCGGGGGTTCCCTTTTTACACAGTGGGAAAAAACCCAATTTACAACTTACAATATAATATTACGTATTCATATGTGTGTGAAATGCATTGCTTCAAACAGTTTTATTTTTGTACAGGGTTAGTGAAAAAAACATCTGATACTTAAATTCAAATGTGGATATCTTCCTGGAATTCTCCCAGCACTCAAAAGTCAAAGATCTTTTGTATGTAAATTAATTCTCTTAATGACACAGTAAATTACTCTCTGAGTGCACCATGTTTTTGTAAGATGTTGTATTTCCATGTGGTATAGGAATGATCATAAAACCAAACACATGGGAAATGTTAACACGGTAAAAATTGTAATTTTCATTTCACGTTGGCTTTAATTAAGACAGATACATATTGCATTTAAACTAGAATGCAGGATTTAATTATAATGTTGTTATAGATGTTGGGTATTTCCTCATCACTGCTATCAGTTATGTGTACCTTGTCACTAAAGAAAACCAAAATTTGAATTGTATTGCTTTTCTCTTGTAAAGTGTACATGTTGTGAGATCTTCAGACCTCAGCATTAGATCTTGTTCTTGAGGGAACCCACCGAACAGTGTCAGATAAGGGGCCATTGATATAAACTGTATTAAAGGGGACATATTATGAAACAACACTTTTCCTGGGATTTGGGGTGTTGTTTTGGGTCTCTGGTGCTCCCACACGCATACAAACTTTGAAAAAAGTCTGTGCATGATTTTTTGAGTGAGATATGCGTTTCTGAAAGTACCCCGCCTACAGTTACCAAACGAGCGAGTCAGTTTCGGCGCAGGTGAATATTACCTCCCACTTCCCCACTGCCCTCCAATCAGAGCATACCTAAGATTTTGTGGACCAGCGGACGAGCAGATCCAGCGGCGGGGGGAACTCGGCAGATGCTTAGGTTCGGGAGTACAATCCCTTTCTCTGTCGGACTGCCGCCGAGCTCCCCCTGACGGACTGCCGCTGAAACTTTGGCGGCAGTCAGGAGGAGGAGACATGGAGGAGAAAGAGATTGTATTCCTCTGTTACAGTTTTTTCCTATCGTTTTAGGCAATTTACCTAAACCATGTTCACATTCCCTAAACACTTCACACAGTGAGCATACCAGTAGACCATGTGAACCAAACTGTGGTTACTTGCCCCTATGCTAAGATACAAATGCTGGCAATGACGCCTTCTTCCAAATTTCATGGATACCTGCCCCAGTCAATGTTCACTACCGGCAAAACGCTGTGGAACTACAGCATATTTTACCAATGTTTAGATACTCTGTTCAAAACAGTGAACTTTCTGTTCAAAACCTAACTTATCAGTAATTTAGATCACTGTAGATGGAAAGATGCTGCATTTGGACAGACAAATGAAGTTACATGTTTGAATAAGAAAAAATATTTAGTTTATAGTTTATTTATTTTATTTTACAGTAATTTAGATTTTTTTCCCCCTGTGCACCATAGTTCTTGGTGAATTGGCAAGGAATTACTTTTTTTACGTAAAAGCAACACTACATACAATGATCTGTACAAAACACAGAGGATAAGTTTTGCAATGCAAAACACCTGGTGGTCATTTCAGCTAAAGACCTACTCAGCTAAAGACCTACTCAGGTGTTTTACATGTAATTTGTGCCTCGTTGAAAAAGAGTTAGAAAAAATGTGTTTGTTAGAACACATTTTTTGACTTTGTAATGTATTTTCTGTTTTGTGTAACACTTGCACTGTGACAAAATCTCCAAAAAGTAAAGCACAGTGAAAAAAACTGTTGTGTTTGTGATTTGTTTCTGGATCATATATTACGTACTTACTGTATGTAATTTGCATTACAAAAACTGAAAATTGTTATTCTCAGTTTCTCATAAAACACTTTACTTTACTGTAATTTACTGTATTTACAATTACAGTACATTTACCACACTCAATTGTGACATCTTTTGTGGGAGGTAAACCGACATATGAACACTGTCAGCAGATACTTGGCTTGGATTGTCATACTGTAATATTACAAACTTTATTACTGTAGTCCAAAGAAGTGTTTGTCTGTGTTTTTTCTCTTTTTTTCAATGCAACACTACAGGAAATCTATGCCAAACTGGAGGACACAGCAACATTTTATATATGCAATTGGCAATGCTTCAAGATGTTAGTGTTTTTTAGGTCATAGTGTTCTGAGAGGAAACATGTGTTAAGTTATGGCAGCATTGTTTGTGGTGTGGTTGTTGTAGTGCATTTTGCACCAAAGGTTAACAGATATGCAGAGGTGTGTGTCTCTAAAGCCCACTGTGTTAAGTGATAGGGAAAAGTGACCATAGTATGGGTACATGACCGAAAACGATAGGAAAAAACTGTAAGTGTCAGTGAGTGCAAGTATTAATTTGTTTTGTGACTCTAGAAGTCAACACATAAATTTGTGCCTAAAATTCCTCAACACAGCATGGAAGGTGGCGACATTACTATTCACAAACAAAGAGCTTATGCACTAATCTGACGGCCGAACTGCCGCCGCCGGAGCTTCGGCGGCGGCAGTCCGGCAGCTCCGGCGCTGGGAGCTCGGCGGCAGTCTGGCAACTCCGCTCCCGGAGTAAAATCCCTTTCTCCTCAATAGCCGCGTTTACATGGACACATCTGTTCCTCATAGATTTCTATGCGGAACAGAAAATGATCATGTATACGCCTCATTCGGAATACAATTATCTGTTCGGCATAGATTCTATGCCGAATAGAAGTGGTGGTGTAGTCCGTTTTAATCGCCATGTATACACTTATTCCGAATAGATTGGGGTTTAATTTAGAGCAGCCGCAGTAGTTCGCCATTGGTCCACTGAACTCCGTCTGTACTTTTAAGCACACCGAACTTCACTGCTGTCAAGGAAAGTGGATTTATTGCCTGATTCACGTCTTTGTTATCACTCCGTAAAAGTAGTCCGGTAAGCGTGTCCGGTTGCTTAGCGACGGGACATGGGTGTTTGTTTATTAATGACGTGTCCGCGCGCGTCCGAAATAACTAAATGAGTAAGCTACTACTAGTACTTTTGCAGGCTGAACGTTAAGATACTTCTTAACTTAGAGAGATGGCATCTGCAGTAGTGTGCAATTGGACCTTCGAGGATTCCTGGTCACTCAATTCCCGTAAGACCACTCTCTCCCACCAGTCTTGGCTGCGGACTCGCATCCAAATTCCTCTTGTTTGCGGCGGAGCTTAGGGTAAATATAAAGATCTGACGAGAAATTGACGTTGCTGCGCTGTCCTGCTCCTTCTTAATTCAAGGAGCAGGCAGAGAAAAGCTCTCTCCTGCTGTGCTTTCATTAAAAACAAATTTAAAATCCCCGATAGTGATAAGACATCCATTATGTCGCCGCCAGTCCAGAGATGTGTCAGGTGTGCGCGAAAGACATAACGGACACTTTTTTTACTGCCATGTATACAGTACATAGGATAGGGTTTGAATGTGGTCGATAGTGTTTAGATATGGTCGATAGTGTTTAAATGTGGTCGATAGTGTTTAAATATGGTCGATAGTTTAAATGTGGTCGATAGTGTTTGAATATGGTCGATAGGGTTTAAATGTGGTCGATAGGGTTTAAATGTGGTCGATAGGGTTTAAATGTGGTCGAGAGGGGTTTACATGTTTAAATGTGGTCGATAGTGTTTAAATATGGTCGCTAGTGTTTACTTGTGGTCGATAGTGTTTAAATGTGGTCGATAGGGTTTACATGTTTAAATGTGGTCGATAGTGTTTATATATGGTCGATAGGGTTTACATGTGGTCGATAGGGTTTACATGTGGTCCATAGTGTTTAAATGTGGTCCATAGTGTTTAAATGTGGGCGATAGTGTTTAAATGTGGGCGTTAGTGTTTAAATGTGGTCGATAGGGTTTACGTGTGGTCCATAGTGTTTAAATGTGGGTGATAGTGTTTAAATGTGGGCGATAGTGTTTACATGTGGTCGATAGGGTTTACATGTGGTCCATAGTGTTTAAATATGGTCGATAGTGTTTAAATGTGGTCGATAGTGTTTACATGTGGTCGATATTGTTTAAATGTGATCGATAGTGTTTAAATATGGTCGATAGTGTTTAAATGTTTTATTCCCTCACTCTCCACCTCATCCCTAACTCTCCACCTCAAGCTGGTGTGTAGTGAGCGTTCTGGCACCGATTGGCTGCCGTGCATCACCCAAGTGGGTGCTACATATTGGTGGTGGTTAGTGAGGTCCCCCCTTCACTTTAGGCGTCTTTGAGTGTTATTAATTATTATTATTCTTCATGTTTAACCTCTGTTTTCCTTTTATTCCTAGTCTGTTTTACATAGTTTTGAATGATGACTATATGCTCTGTAAGGTGACCTTGGGTGTCTTGAAAGGCGCCTCTAAATTAAATGTATTATTATTATTATTACATTCGGAACACATTTTAGGAACAGATCTATGCCGCATAGAAATCTATGCGGATCAGATGTGCCATGTAAACGCGGCTAGTGTCGCGGTTCATGGCTAAGGCCAAAGTTCCTTTCCCCCAATTCTTCTAAACCATGGCCGAGATTTCCCCGACTACAAGTCTGTACTTGTTATATATATATCAATATCATCCGAGGCGCACATAGCTTTTGGTCGCACATATAATATTATAGAAATAGCCATATATAATATTATTATTTATTATATTACATTACATTACATTACATTATATTATATTATATTATATTATATTATATAGATATAGAGCTCCTAACAATCCCTTCTCCTCCATGCTGTGGTTCAGTCTGACAGCTCATTGGTCAATGGGCAGCATTGGCCAATGATCATTAAAGCTACAGATACCAGGAACAGCGCATTCTGAAGGGAGTGAAACAGAGGGGAATAGAGGTGGGCGAGATTTTTTTGCTATTGCTATTGCCAGCAAACAGCTTCATAAACATGTTTTCTGGAACTCAAATACTATGTTTACTTGTTGGGAAAACACAATAATATGTCTCCTTTAAAGAATACGTTATTGGAAAAAACTGTCCTATATAAACTAAACGTTCACACCACTTTGTACGCTAAACTATGCAAATGCAAAATAAGTATGCAAACATTACTCAAGGATACACAAAATATGCATAGCGTGAGTTTGTTATGAGTGTACAACCCAGTCTCACGGAAATACGTGACACAGTCACGTCATTTAATCTATTCATTCGTGATCTGGGACACGTAATTTCAATTTTTTCGTGCCAAAAGCACACATTTCTAACAATATGACAACTTTTGGCAACCCGTTTCTACTTTCACCTTTGATTCTGGGAAATTGTGACAATTCACAGATATATTTAATGCAGGTGCGCTGCTCTGTAGGCAAACCGCAACGGAAAAAAGGTATCTGCTTCATCTCTTCTTTTTCGAATGAGTTTGAAATTTGTGCTTTTGGCACGAAAAAAATTGAAATTACGTGTCCCAGATCACGAATGAATAGATTAAATGACGTGTATTTTTATTTTTAAAACAACATATAATAGCATTTAAATGCTTCCATTATCTCGTGTCATTTTCTTTGAGTACAATAACAACTGTCCAGTTTGTGTTTCCCCTGTTTGTGGTTTTGGTTGCCTGCTGACAGGTTGTGTTGTCATTTATTTGTCAATGAAATCAGAAATCTTCTTTTCCAACGTCACACAAAGGCACTGAATTGTTCTTGGAGAGTAAATCGGGTCAGTCCAAAGACAGAATCAGTGTCTGTAACACACACACACACACACACACACACACACACACACACACACACACACACACACACACACACACACACACACACACACACACACACACACACGATGAATAGGTCACTTGTTTGATGAGCCGACATAAGCCTCCCATATACTTTCGCTAACAAGCCCAGCAGATAGCACAGAGCAGCGTAAATCTGTGATTGTGTGTCTATGTGGGTGTGTGTGCGTGCCTTCTTCTCTACGTGCATGTATCCCGAGGGCGCAGAATTTTGTTTAAAGGGAACTTGACTTGTCTAGGTGCAAAATTCTGTCCATGCAGATTAGTGCATAGGCCTCTGTGTCTCTGTGAATGTTCTATGCGTGTATCTGTTTGTGTGCTCACAAACACACACAATTCAACAGCGGCAGGATACGTCGACAACATGGCACTACCACGGGCCCAGATGTACTTTACTCTTCACTTTACTTGTGTGTGCACAGAGATTATGTCTGAAGACTTGGCCACGTTTGGAAGTTTCACCAAGTTTCACAGACAACATGAGGTAGGGGTGGTTTCTGAAGCCAGCGAGAAGAAGGAACACGACTGCAGCATTGTGAAGTCGTCAGGAAACACACTGGGTCTCTCTGTCTGTGACTTTTGATTCAGAGCAGAGGTCGGTATCATTCAGTGATGTCCCAAAAAGTGACTCCAAGGGCACGCTGGAGTCACTGACAATATTCAGAATAAAGATAATAGTCCAATATGGATGGATGTATGGATGGAATTTTGACTTTATCTCAATGTAGGAGATGTGTTTCAGATATTATTCTTATGCATCCAAATGTATGTTATGAATTCAATGAAATTTATTTAATAATTATTTCCTTTAAATAAATCTACTCTAACCCTAATCCCAACTCTTACCTCAATCAGCCGTCAGACACACACGCAGGCACACACACAAACACAAACACACACACACAAACCTACACGCACACACACACACACACACACACACACACACACACACACACACACACACACACACACACACACACACACACACACACACACACACACACACACAGCACTGGTAGACGTATGTGGTTCAGTTTCAGCCTCACACTTTCTTGGCCTGATGTCATTTCAGGGTCTTGTGGTCATGGCAGAAGGTCAAGCGATGCCACGGTGCTCAGCTTGTACATCTAGATACAGATGTGTGTGTTTGTATGTGTTCATGTGTGTGTGTGGGGGGGGGGGGGAGTGTTTAGCTGTGATTGCAGTATGCATTCATCTCTGGCAGGTCATGTCAGCTCAACATCAATAACCTAGACTATAATATATCTATGGCGAGTGCAGACCGGTATCTGTTCCAGTTGTATTCTGTTCTGTTTCTGTTGGCAAGTGGAATCCTGAAGGTTGCCAATATGTGTGCTGTTTCCAATCAAAATGTATCATCTGGAACACAGAATCAAACGTGGACAAATCCTGTTAGATGAGTCAAAGGCAATCAAAAAAATATGAAGTGATTCATTTGATATTTTCTCGCTTGTGTGCGTGTGTATGTTTTAATTATCTACAGCCGATGCAGTCTTATTCCTCTCCCCAGTGAACAATTTTGATACTGTATGTATTCAGGTGAACTTGTTTAATAAAGTGGTCAATATATAAGTGTAAGCTCTTTGTTTGTGACTGTCAATGTCCCAACCTTCCATGCTGTGTTGAGGAATTTTATGTACAAATGTACGTGTTGACTTCTAGAGTCAGAAAACAAATTAATCATTGCACTCACTGATACTAAACAGAGTGATAAAAGGTACTCCTCTGGGATGTGGAAACACTGGAATCAATGATTGTATTTATTTGAATCTATGTTGACCTTGTATTTGTATTGTCTTTTGGAATTTTAATTCTTGAATAAATTATTCATTCATTCATGTACCTGTTACATAAAAAGTGCATTATTAAACAGAGACTTGAATGTCTTAACCAGAAAAAGTGTAAATATAAAGGCAAAATATGAATATAATTCAGATCTTTTCTTAATATGAACACTCTGACCACGCTCTACAAATGAGGAGACCAGAGAGACGCTCACACATTAATTTATTGGTCCAGGGGAAGTTATTTGTTGGATTTATTCAGCTCAAGCCAGAAGCATCAAAGTAAATAGAGTTGAATAAACACAACTAGCAATGTAAACACAAAATACAGTAGAAATATTCTAACAATTGTAATAATGATCACCCCCTCTCCCCCACTAATTCAGCAGACTCATTATCGGCATGTTAGTGGCATTGTGGGTAGGGGCATTACCACCACCTGTGATGCTGGAGGGTGGGAAAGTGGTCAGGGCTGTTCTGTTGCTCTGGTCTGAGACAGCCAGCACCGTTGTCTGCGGCGGCACTGGCCCCCTGAGCACTTAGGACTATGCGTTGGGTGTTTGGGTCGTCGGGACATCTGACCCCTAAGGTGGGGGCTTTGGCTTTTTTCGAGAGTTGCATATCCGCTTAATCTGGGCTCCAGTCTCGTCCTTCCCGCGCTGCTCGCCACAATAAGCTAGCATGAAAACAATTTGCCTTATTGAAATATTATGATGTCAAAGATTGTTCATATATGTGAATCTACATAGCATGTGGATTAAGGAAAAAAAAAATCATACGGGCTGCATGATTGAACACTGTAGTAGGCTATGCCATATGTTAAAATAATAATAATATCCATTTAATATATATAATATTCATATAATATTCCATGCTAATGTATATTTATGGGGGGACACATGCATATCATGAACGATAAGTTGATTAAGATAATGTATACAATACTGGTAATAATAGCAACAGCGCAAGAGACCCGCCAACAAAGCTACTTGCTGTTAAAATAGTGACACCAGAGTTTAAGAGAAGTTGAGAAGATCCAATGCAAAATACCTTGCATTCTAGAAGGTCACCAGTCTTAAAGTTCTCTATCTTTGCACGATCCCTGAAAGAGAACCTGTTAACTGTAATTAGCACTTAACAATTCTGAAAACGTCCTCTGTGAACCTATTCACTGGAAATGTGGAACACTCTTTCATTACATAATCTTTCAGCAGGCTAAGTGTGTATTGTTGATCAGAGTAGCTAGAATGCTTAATACTATGTTAACAAACCACATGCAATGAAGACTTACAATACTTACAATCGTCAGACTCATAGCAATGTTACACCACTATGCAATATAGGTAGCAGGGAACAATGTTAAAAATATGTCATAGAAGTCTCCAAATTATATAGTTATGACGGTAGCGTGGCAGTGAAGTGTAATCATTACGACTGCATATAGGATTTGATATGACGATTGAGGAAACATATAATAATAAATAATTTAATATAATTGTATGATAAATAGGTAAAAGTTAATGTGAAAGCTGCTTTATGCATAGGTGTACGAGGTAGGTGTAATCATTAAAGGGAGGTGGGAAGTGATTTAATTTTACAATTATTAAATACCAAACATTAAACACATGTTATTTCCTCCAATTCCTCCAATACTGGAAATCTGCCAAAGCTTTAATAGTCCGCCCCATTTTCATCATACAATTTTTTGGAAAATTAACCCTTTTTTATTTTGTTTAATTGGCTTCTTAGTGGCCGAAAATGTGGGTTCAGTTCATGTTGAACCAGAATGAAAAATCCTCTAAATTTAAAATCATAGCGTCAATTTAAATTCATGAACACCTTCCTCACCTCTGGTGTGATGGTGAACAAGCTGAACATGCTCATTTTTCTAAGTACAAGCTACCCTTGGGACTGAGATCAAATCCAACATATGAAAGCTTGACCCTTCAAAATGGTTGTAATGAATAAATATTGATTATAAATAAATAATATAAGATATTATTATCTGATAATGCTTATCAGATATAAATCTTCCCTGAACAACTATTTAGGGAAAACCCCTGATCTTCAAGTGCAGTACAGAATGATGAGAATTAAACTCACAAATAATAAATAAGTCTCTCCATGAACACATGCAGAATGTTCTTAATTTTCTATGACTAAAGAGAGTCTGGTTGTCTTTCCAACCTGACAACATCTGCTCATTCAAAGCTGAAACAAAGCGACCTTGAAGCAACCACACTTATAGCCCTGAAACGTAACATCAGAAATATTATACTTATAATACATTTAAATGAATATAAAAATATTGGGGGCTGCAACGGTAAAGTTGCATAGTATTGTAATTATTTTTTACTCCAATGTACAATGAATACTGTTTTTGTGGCTTTCACAAATAAAAATTCCCATTAGTTATCAGATAATAGAGCCAAATCACATGATAATATTATTCACAAAAAGAACAAAATACTATTTTAGGATGTAATATTCTAAGGGCTGCCTAGGTTGCCTATTCTTTCCACTGCGTATAAAAACAACATGGAGTTATCATGCCTGGGTCGATTACATAGAGAAATCTGATGGAAAATTGTCTGCATTCATACCCCATGCAGAACCATCAGCCAATCAGCATGCCCCATTTTTTTTTATTCCAGTCACAAGCACTGACAGGTGACATTTAATGTTCATATCTATATCCAGTGCTGCATCAAGCGTCTAAATCAATTCTGAAGAAAATGAGAAAGAGGCGAAGAGCGAAAAGGAGAAAAACAGAGGGATAAAGAGCCAATGAGAGTGCGAGAAAGAGAGAGAGAAACACTGAGATGGCTAACGAGAGAGAGGGACCGGGACAGAGAACAAAAAGAGAGGGAGAGAGGATAGAGATGGAGGCAGAGAGAGAGAGCAAATGAGAAAGAGAGACGGAGACCGACTGAGACAATTAAGGAGAGAGAGAGGAAAAGAAAGCGATAGACAGAGAGAAAGGGAGAGAGAGAGAAAAAAAGGGAATAATGCCTGTCCAGATGGGATTTCTGTTATATTTGTGGAAAATAAAGTATGCTACAACATCTTTGCTGCGGCCGCCAGGTTTCTCGAACAAACAAGATAGACTGATGTCATAATAAAACCTGTCAGCACTAAAGTCATTCATGTTGAAACATTAAAATTGAGAAGGATATTGAGGAAATCAGGAAAACAAAAATATAAAATGTGATAAAAAACAGCTGGACAAGAGATTTCTCGACTACACTATACTACTTCTAGGCTACGGTTCTTATTATTTAAATAACAGGTTAATTTAGAATACATGTATTCTATCTACTAACATCTTTGCACATCTTTGAAATGTGCTGAATCGTTATCTTCTTTAGGACTGAGGTAGAAGCAAGAAAAATAGAGAGAGAAAAATGAAAAAGAACGAAATGAGAGGAACAAAAACTAGTGCAATATGGATTAGGGAAAGAGAGACCTTCAGGTCAAATCTAGAAACACAATGTTATCGTGTACTTTTTAAGTCATTCCTAGTTTCCATGACAACCCTTTAATCTTCAGAATCCATTTGATTGTTTTTGCCATTTTTCGATCAGCGTCTTTTAATTCCTTACTTTTCTCTCGTTCTCTCTCATTGCATTGAATACTTTACTGGTGTCTGGTTTACTGATGCATCTTTCTCATGCCGTCTACAGTTTACAAATGTGTAGAATTATGTTACAAATGTTACAATAACTACAAAGATGTGGATGGAGACATAGAATACTTTGTCTCTTGTAAGCAGGCGCGTCGTTAGACCTGGGCATTCGGGGCTATAGCCCCGGATCTTTTGGGATCAGCCCCGGATCGCTGCCGTAAAAAAACAAAAAACAAAAACATATGTATATATATAATAATAGCTGCTTTCATACACGTAAGTACTGGCTGCTCTTTTGAATATATGCTGCATCGTTGCAGCAACATTGAAGACGATCGCGTTGACTTCTGCGGTCTGTTCTGCCTCCGTGCTGTCTGCGTCAAACCAAAACAAACCTGAGTGACAGCGGCCGCACTTATCCCGCCTCCTGCGAATTTACGTAATATCCCTCGCAATGGAAGACACTGGCCGCGGGAACAAGATGTTATTCAAACAAAAATGCATCAATCATTGTTTTATTCTTTCATTACACAATTACTTTCATTCTTATTAATAAAAAATATATATAAATACATAGATAAATCTAGCCAACTTGGTGTCGCTAAACAAATTCTGGTGTTGCTATGGCAACACCCTGGCGCCCGCCACTACTCAGAGGTCTTCTCAGGTACAGTTATAAAAATCGTTGATAAGAGATGGATATAAGAAAATTCTTTGGGAAGAAAAGGGCAAGCAAGAACAAGCGGTGGAGAGTGTGGCATCATCTCCCGCAACCCCTGATGACGAGAACACTTCGATCAGCTCAGGTTTGTGAAAAGCAGCCAGTCGATAGCTTAATTTTGATTGATTAATGCTGGTCTGGTGTTACTACCTAGTAGCTAGCATAGTAGCGGCACCCGTCTTGTCTCTCTAGTGGTCGTTCATTCTAAAACACTACAATCTTTTGAGAAGCAAATGGTTGCAGCCTCTATAGGCTTACTGTGGCGATGATGTGAGTAGCCTACTGTATGCATGCAATACTACTACTCATAGTAAAAAATCGGAGAGGGTTGGGAAACAGTGGGTTGACAATCCATTCTAGCTTGGTACCTCATTTTGAAAATCACCAAAAAAGAAACTACCCATAGGACTGTTCTTTCAATTTTTAATACATTGCTTTGGAGGTTTTCAATCTAACATCCCAATGGTTTGATTTTACCGAAGAGAATTTTTTTTAATTTTTAAAGCATCCACAGCAGCCATAATAATGAGATTATGAGACAATGAGAATGAAGCGGCAACAGTGTGACTGTGCAGAGTGAGAGAGATGGCTTCAATGGATGACCAGGGATTGGTGGTGGCGTTACCTAGGAAGGGCGGATGTAGTTAACTGCAAGCAACAGAACATGAATAGTGAAGTGGAGGAAGGAGTCGAAATCAGACTTCATTAACAGATTCATGTACAGCTCAGATTTATATGCAGATAAGCTTCTTACACAACTTGCATACAGCATAAGCAAGTAACAGAAACAGTCTGGGAAGATTATTTTTTCATTATTTAAATCTACGTCCTGGTTACAGGTCGCGCGATAGCACATATCATCTCATGTGATAAAGAGAACATGACGTGAACAGTTTAGGAATGCATATTCCGGGAAAACATTAGAACTCTGAAATGTTGACTGAATATAAAGCATGTTTTTATCTGCAACATTAAACATACACTGACAACAAGTAATAACTTAAAAATGAAACATAAAAGCAGACTACTACTTACTTGCCGTTGCCTGGCTGGGGGAGAAAGGTCCGTCGGAGCAGCGATGGCTTCTTGACATCGGGTTGGTGCATGCAGGCTTTCGGCTATTCTAATGTCTCATTTTTGCTAATGGCGCTCGGCATATAGGCGACCTATGTGTTGGGGGCGCCCTAAGATACCGTAGCACGCAGGAGTCAGGACGGTGCTCCCCCCCGGGCTAAAGCCCCGGATGTTTTCAATTGCCTGCTTGTAAATGAATTCATCTCCAAGTCAAACATACATCCCAATCAAGCAACGTATCGTCATACAACGTTTGGTATTTTTCGTAAGATTCCTACGAGCAATCAGTAGGAATCAATGATTATTTTGTGTTTTGAGGGGAGGAACACGTTTAGGCATTTTCTATTTAAGAAATAACCAAAATTATATATTTTATTACAAGTATTTCAAACATATGGAACCATGAGGTAAATTTTTGTTAAGAGTCCCCCCGCCTCCTTGTCCTTGTATCCTTTTGCGCGTGTTAGCGGCCATTACAGCATTTTCTGTAACATGCATGCATTGTTGTGGATAAAACCGACAATCTAATGCACAAATACGAGAGGTAGGCGAAGGACTAGGGTTGAATGATCAAGGCTTTATTGTAACTGCATAGAGTAACAACAGAACCTGAGTTGGTTTGCAAAGAACTTGCGAGCGACTCCAAACCCCCGCGTTATATTCCTACTTGTGTGACCTCCTCTAGGATGTCCTTGGCCAATCACAATGCCTCTAAACTACGGGCCCTCCTCATTCTCCATTAACATTTATCTTCTCACCCACGGTGCCCACAGTACAATCTATACAGTAATTCCGCAAGAATTACGTACAAAAGGAAGGGTTACATATTAAGCGTCTTAGAGCACCATATTAAGCGCTATATAAATTTCATTTATTATTATTATTATTATTATTATTATTATTATTATTATATTAAACATCATGTTAGTTATTTCTGAAACAGAATATAGCCTACCATAAGATATTAAAATGTTGTATGACACCAGTGTTGCTAGATATGGAGGTTTCGAGCCCAAATGGGCAAATTTTGATCATGTTAGGCTGGTTTATTTTGCATTAGGCGGGAATATACAAATTGGGCTGGTTCGAAAATACTGGCGAGATTATTATACACATTTTTTACATGCCTTTTCTGTGCGTTGTGTATTATGTCAGCTCATTGACACATTTTCTGTCTGTTATTTACACAGACCTTGTAAAGTGTGTGTGCATGTTTGTGCTTGAGATATGGATGAGATACGTTATGTATACAACATAACGTCGTGGTTAGTAATAAGGTTGTGTTTAGATGTGTTTTCGCGAATTCGCCATTGCAAAAATATATGTTTAATTCGTTTTCTGGCAACATACGTTTTGGACGGGTTTATGGTTGATTGGGCAGTCTTTAGACTGTAGTTGGCCTGGAATTTGCCAATCCGATCCGACAACACTATATGAAACCAGCCTGAATCAATACATCACTCCAACTGTACACCATATGTACACCTCCTCTTTCTTTGAAACCAATGCATCCTGTTCTTCCATTTATTCCATTGTTCTCCTGATGGCCTTTCTCTATAGCTTCCCTGTGTGTGTGTGTGTGTGTGTGTGTGTGTGTGTGTGTGTGTGTGTGTGTGTGTGTGTGTGTGTGTGTGTGTGTGTGTGTGTGTGTGTGTGTGTGTCTCTGTGTCTCTGTGTGTGTTTGTGTGTCTGCAGAGAAATAGTGTACAGCTTTTATAATTTAATGTGTAGAAACTAAATGTACATGCACTTGCTTGTTGTGTCTGCAATATCAAACTTAATATGTCCTTGTTAACTTGTTCGTCTTTGCTGAATCATTGCTGCTCTGTGGTTAACTGTCTGTGTGTTGAATTGTATTGAAAGTAGACGGGCTCTTCCTTTTGCTCTCCTCGCCTGACCTCCTTTCATGTTGACAGAGAATCGATGTGGAGACACCGCTCCAGCGGCTGTAACTGTCAGGGCTTACAGTAGAACCTTCCGGAAAGCCTGCCGGCTAACGAACGACCTGCCACTCACCCTCACCCTAACACAAGTACACGCACGCACACAAACACACACAAGTGGTTATACCTTTAGGCAACTCTGACTGGGTATTTCCACATAAATGTGAATGTGAATTTCTGCGTCATTTAAGAATGAATTTAGTTTACATCTCAGCACACAACATCCATGACATGTTATGCCATCTAGAAAGAAACACAAGCCTTGACACTGAGGCTGATGCTCTGTGATTAATGAAGGTTTCTCATTGGTTGATTTTACTGCTCTCTGACACCATATGTGGTCCAACCATGAGGTTGTAGTTTCAAGGTTCCATAGTTCCCATGATGCAAGGCGATTGAATATTTTACACTCTTCTTTTCCTTTGTTCGATTGCGCAACTGTGAAATTAGCCGTTTAGCTCCACACATGCTTCTACCAACCAAATAGTTTGACCTATTGGCAGAGGTGGGGGTAAGTCACTCATGTGCAAGTCACAAGCAAGTCTCAAGTCATAACCTTCAAGTCTCAAGCAAGTCCCAAGTCACTGTGGTGCGAATCAAGCAAGTTACAAGTCAAGTCATTGCTCAGGTCAAGCAAGTCACAAGTCAAGTCATACAAAAATCTGAGGATCTAACCCAGTTTCCACTTTTAAAAATCGGTAAAGAGAGTGGTTCATAATTTGAGTTTTATTTCAACATTAACAATAACTCAAACTATTCAAAACATTCCAAAACCATTATGTGAATAGGCCCAAAACTGAAGGCAGCTCTGTCCAGCACAAATGTCCAGGTAGTGGTTCAACTGAATTTGGGGACTGGAACTTGAACCCTCTTAATTTTTTTGCGGTATGCTGAGAACAGCCCAGTCTGACGCTCTGGCTTTGACGGTGTAATTTTACTTGAAAATTACTTGAAATCCTTATCATAACCCACTTACAGCCACTGAGTTAGAAGTAGCCTACTGAAATGAAAATTAAACAAGTCGATCATCTGTGGAACGGGCAGGGCTCGAAAAACTCCAGCCAATGATTATCAGAACCACCGAGTGGCATTGGACAGTAAGTACGTCAATCAAACGGTCGTACTGCACTCCCCCTCCCCCGCTACCCGCGAGTGACCCCTTCGTGCACGTGCACGTACTCAAAGCTCGTGACCCAGAGCAAGCTTCTGTTTGTTGTTATCCTGCGGTAGCTACTGGAGCTAGCTAACTAGCTAATCCACATTTGGACCTAGCACTAGAAGACAACCCTAAACACCAACCTAGCTAGCCTGGCTCACGCTCGCGCATCTGTGTTTGCGCTCTTGCGTGATTGCGCTTCCATGTACTTGGAATGGGTGGAGTCAGAGTCAGCGTTGAAGGAGAGGGGGTAGGACCATTTGAGTTGTGTATTTAAAAAATCTGCTGGCGTATCGCAAAATCCCATATCCAACCTTGAATCTAACTTTAAAAAAGTCATTTCGAGTCATCTGTCTCAAGTCTTAAGGTACGGCCACACCAATCGCGTTACTCGCGTTAGGGGCGTCGAAAATCTGCATTTTTGCATAGGGAACCATTGGTATAGGCGCGTAGATGCGTTACACACGTTGAAGCGTCGCGTTAGGGGCGTTAGACGCGGCAGTTGCACGTAATTACTCACGTAAACGCAGTAACGCGCCCAACGCACCAACGCCCGGAGTTCAAAAAATTTATCTTTCAACGCTCCAACGCGTGACGCTAAGCCGCGATAGCCAATCAGCGTGGAGCTTGACCCGACGTCACTGGCAGAGAGTAGTGACGCTTGCACAGAAGCATACGGCCGACATCTTTCTTTATTCTGGGTGGAAATAGTAACATAGTTACGCCATTAAATGCATTTATGGAAACATTTTTAGCGAGAAATGTGCATTTTACTTTCATAATGTTCGCTCGGTGAATGTGACAGATGTTTGGTTTGATAGTTAAGACGAAGAGGGAACGCTCCGTTCACTTGCATGGACATGGACTCATCTAGCTGCGTTGGCGCGTTGACGCGTTGGAAGCGTTGAACCACAACACACTGATCAAGATAACGCCAGATAACGCGAGTAACGCGCCTAACCTGACGCTTGATCATTGTGTGATGGTTCAACGCTTCCAACGCGTCAAACCAAACATCCTTCACATTCACATTCACTTAAAACTGGGCTGGCACAGCTGACAGCCGCAAACAGCATCACGCTAAAAAGTAGCCTAACTTAGGTTTGCGATTAGGTTGCTTGAGCTAGCACCCCAATTTACCCTCCCGGTTTATTGGGTTTCCGATGTAAATGCGACAGCTCCGCGGTTCCGGGTGGGGGGCTTGGGTAGAGGTGTTGATGCTGCGCTGTCTCCACAGAGACAATGCAGCGATACCATCATGAGCGGGTTTGCACATTTAAATAGTTAATCGTGTTTGTTTAAAAGTTTTGAGTATACCCACCATAGCGTAATGTACTCCATTTCGAATGATCCCGGAAGAAATTAAATCCTTTTTCGCCCAAAAACTCTCCAAAACCTGCTTTAATATACTGTCAGCTGACAATTTTCTGAAATTGCGGCACTGCTCGGACGTCAATTTGCCTCTAGCCGTCAGAGGCTTCACGCCCCCCCTTGGCTCTCTGGCGCCCCCCAGGTTGGGAACCACTGCTCTAAGGCACTGCTTCTCTCTGAAACAATACAATTTAATCAAATTGTATGACGGAGGAATTGCAATACATTTATGAACATTTTCATTGGATCATCTCAAACCATCTTCTTCCCCCCCTGTGAACGAAGTATATGCAATCTTCTGCTGTCAATACATTGAGATTGGGTCTGATTCAGAGAAGCGTTTGTCGGTATGAAGTACGGTGTTTGAACGATACATCCACATCCCGTTGGTCATGCCTTGTTTGTGCATATACTGTACATTGCGGAGCACTCCTTCTTGACTAGCAGAACACACTAAAGCTTGAGCACAGAGTGCTAGCAAGCACATCCACTTTCAATCTGCTCCCATGTTAATCAAAGAGAACATCCACTAAGCCAGCCCAGCTAGATCGCACTGGTTTGTTTTAAAGCTGGTTGGTTCAAATAGGCAAGCACCCCAAAGCACCTCAGGAAGTGCAAGAACATTTCTCGATTACATTTCTGATATGCTCGAAAGAAAGTACAGTGTTCAAATAAATAATTTCACTGTTCTTGGGATATGTATCTTTCCATGAAACACCTTGTGCACGGCCCATTTGTTTATGTTTTTGTGTACATATACAAATCAAATAAAGGAGAGAAGTTAAAGGTTGGGTATGGGATTTGCGAAACGCCAGCAGATTTTGAAAATGTACAACTCAAATGGTCCTACCCCCTCTCCTTCAACGCTGACTCTGACTCCACCCATACCAAGTACATGGACGCGCAATCATGCACGAGCACGAAAACAGATGCATGAGAGTGAGCCCTTAGCTAGTTAGCTAGTTCCAGTAGCTATCACAGGATAACAGCAAACAGAAGCTTGCTTTGTGTCACGAGCTTTGAGTACGTGCACGAAGGGGTCACGCACGGGAAGTAGGAGTGCAGTACGACCGTTTGATTGACGTACTTACTGTCCAATGCCACTCGGTAGTTCTGGAAATCATTGGCTGGAGTTTTTTGAGCCCTGCCCGTTCCACAGATGATTGACTTGTTTAATTTTCATGTCAGTAATTCTAACTCAGTGGCTGTAAGTGGCTTATGATAAGGATTTCAAGTAACTTTGCAAAAATGGCCAAAAAAGAGAATTCCATACCCAACCTTTAAGACAACTGTGCTGTTAGTGTACATATATCTCACTTGAGACATGATCCTTGAAACCAATTGCTTAAGTCAGACTCAAATACACGTGAGAATGCCTGTGAGAATGCTGGAACCATCGGAATAACTTACATCTTTGTGTAAGTGTTTATGTCATAAGATTGCACAAGGCTGTACTTTCATTTTGCGAAATATCACCGCTAGTGTGAAGTATAGAATATTCAGAAACATCGATTCATCCAAGCCTCATGAAGATATGAGGACATGACAGATATATTCTCTCTCCTACACCTATATTGAAGATATTATAAAGTCAATGTGAATTCATACGAATGTGTTCAGTATATATTTAACCAAAGAAATTCTGTAAGGGCCTAATATGTTGCAGACAGATTCACTTCAAAGATGCCTTGTGACATGTTGAAGAAGGAAACACTGCTGCTCAGAAACATCGATATCTGACACGTCTTCTTTGTGTCTATATTCCTGTTTCCTGTGTAGTCACGTTGCTTTGTCTGCTTGTCTGTCCCTAACTTGATATAGTGGACCAAGAAATCACAGCACGGATACTTCCCACCATGTATGTATTCCTGCTACAACAAGCATCAAATACTACCCCAAAGAATACCTGCTAACCATGTCTACAAAGAGTTTTACTGACAAACTTTGACAAATGTGAACCCACAATCTCACGTGCATGAGAAATTTCTCTCTCCATTAAAATGTGTCTACGGATACACACAGGAGAAGGCTATTTACACTGCCCAGCCTCCTACATAAATGTATTCAGATCGGCGATCAGCTCAAGGTGCCTTTATTGTTGAGAAAGTAGGCGCCTGCTCCATCTCCCCAGTTCAAAACAAGTAGAAATGGAAAAGTAGAAAAGCCTGACTAAATAATTGGTTTGCTATGTATCAATCTGTACGTTCTTTGTGTTTCATAAAAAAATAATCAAGTTCTTGACATACTGATTGTCTTTGAGAGTACACAGGAGAGTCAAAGTCATGAATTACATTTCAAATTGTGTATTGTGTCTATGATACATTTTTTGGTCATTGTTGGTATGAGCTATTTCAAATCACCCATCACACTTACAGCCATCTTTGAATGTAAAGACAAACCTTTCGGGAAATGA
Organism: Gadus macrocephalus; assembly: GCF_031168955.1. NCBI lineage: Eukaryota > Metazoa > Chordata > Actinopteri > Gadiformes > Gadidae > Gadus > Gadus macrocephalus. Next base: position 3,625,400 of record NC_082386.1, read on the forward strand.
CTTACTGCAGATAATGCCAAGTTAAAAGGATGCATGAACCCTAAACCCCAAAATACCTTTACTTTTCTTTAAATGGAAAAAAGTGCACTTACCATACAACTAAGAATACAATGATAGAGAAGGTAAAATCGGAATCACTTTTCACTAACTACACTTCCATCCTTTCATTAAATCCTCAAATATCTTGCGTTTTGGCTGCTTTTGAAACCTCTTTAATGTTTCTTTGCACTGTATCCAGCGCTTGGCCTTTGGTGTTAGCCTTTTGCCCGCTATTGTCGACAACAATCCAGCATGCGTTGGGTCCTCCACCTTCACCTGGTGGTTATGTTTAACAGAATTAATCCATGAGAGCTGTCTCTTGCATTAGTACAGCCAGTGCTTGGGCCTCAAGGCGGTAAAAACAGTCCAAGGCAGTCAAAAGCCACCACTGTTGTTTTGTTATTACCCGTGTTTACGACACTATAAAGAAAATAAACAACCCTTTGTCTTTATCTACTCCTTCTCACTGGCGTTCTCTAAATCATGTTCCTCTCCTCTATTCCTCCCACTATTCCCTTCTTCAACCCTCCTTCACTTCACTCTTTCTAACTCCCATCACTTCTCTCTCCGCTAGTACAGTATATGATAAGATGAGTTTAGTAGGTAAGGAGGGTGTAAAAGTTTCCTCTTAGGGTACGGTTGTAGGGTTTGATTTTGGGGGATAGGTTTTATGTTTAGGAATTCCAATTAGGGTTCAGTTTTAAGGTTTGTTTTTTTCTTTTTAGTTTTAAGGTTTAGGGTTAGGGTTTCCTATTAGGTTCTGGTCTTTGGTTTTAGGGTAAAGGTGTCTGAGGGTAATGTTTAAGGTTTGGTTTCGTAGTAGGGTTAGGATTTCTTATTTGGATTAGGTTTTAGGCTATGGTTTCTGGTTACAGGGTTTTGATTAGAGTAAGGGTTTTCTATTTAGATTAAGTTTGAGGGTTTGGTTTCTGGTTCTAAGCTTTAGTTTTTAGGGTTAGAGTTTCCTACTTTGGTTTGTTTCTGGTTCTAGGGTTTGCTATCTGGCTAGGGTTTACTATAGGGGGGTTTCATTAGTTTTCAGTTCTAGGTTTTAGGTATTAGGGTTAGGGGTGCCGATTGGTTTGGTTTAAAGGTTTTGTATTCAGTTCTATGTTCAGGGTTTTTTATTGGTGGGCTTTGAGGGTTTGGTTTGTGGTTCTAGTGTTGGTGGCACCGTTAGGTTTTCCAATGGGTTGGATTTTAAGCTATGGTTTTTGGTTTAGGGTAAGACGTTCCAACGGGTTGGGTTTGGAGATTGGTTTAGATTTAAGGGTTCTTATTGGTAGGGTTTGAGGGTTTTGTTTTTCAGTTGTACAGTTAAGGGTTCTTATTGGTAGGGTTTGACGGTTTGGTTTTCATTCCTAGTGTTTAGATTAGAGCTAGAGGGGTGGGAGGGTTAGTGTGGTGGAGGGATATAAGGTAACATTGGTGCGAGGGTACGGAGTGAATCCCTTCACTCATTTCTTCTCTGTTCACATACTTCCTTAAGCTTTATTTTTCTCTTAATACGAGGCATCCATCACAATGAAGCCACACATTGTATTTACTCAGACACGCCAGAGAAAGAACCACTGTATTGATGTGTGAGTGAGAGAGAGGGGTTGACTTGCATTCCCATTGGCCATAACACACAAACAAACACACATGCATGCAGGCAGAAAAACACACATGTGCACGCACAAACACACACATACACGCAGTCAAACAATCAAACAGAGCCAGAAAGACACACATAGAGCTGTCAATCTCACTGTGTTCACACAGTGTATAATGACCTTCTCCTCAGTGTAATCTCTGCTGGTTAAAGGAGATAGGTTTCTCATTCATCAAGCGATAACATCAACGTCTTTGTCTGTGCGTGTGTGTGTGTGCGTGCTCTCGTGAGTGCTAGCATTGCATGCATGCGTGCGAGTGATTATTTCTTACTGTGTGTCATGAGCAATGGGATACAAGGCAAACTTTATTTACAGCAAAATCTCCTTCACCTCCTCTCCTTCACACACTCGCTCTCTTTTTCTATCCATCTCTCTCTCTCGTGCTCTCTCTCTCTCTCTCTCTCTCTCTCTCTCTCTCTCTCTCTCTCTCTCTTGATCGCTCCCTCACTCAGTCAACACTCACTCACACACACATGCAGAGGTTTTTTTCGCTCGGCTCTGTTGAATGAGATGACTTTGCCTTTTAGCTACCAATTATATGTAACATGAAACATTCGGCTGATGCTCAACACTGGATATAAGGTACTTAAATAAATACTAAGAGCAATGGAGAACATTATTATTGCCTTGGTGGTTTTTAAGTTATTGTTGCGCACACACACACACACACACGCACACACACACACACACACACACACACACACACACACACAAACACACTTTATAGTGCGCTTTTTGTGTATAGTGTCTATTTATGTCTATTTTACTACCGTGTGTGTGTGTGTGTGTGTGTGTGTGTGTGTGTGTGTGTGTGTGTGTGTGTGTGTGTGTCTCAGTAATTATATTCCAAAATCTCATGCCCCGTCAAAGTCAAGAGGTTTTTGAAAACAGCGAGAAAATTCACTCATGTGCATACACACAAACATACACACACAGACACATATACACACACACACAAATAGAGCCACAGACGGAAGTCATAGCGATTGCAGATTATTCACAAACCTTATTTAAATCAGTGCACTAATTCCACTAGGGAGAAATACACAAAAACCCTTGATGTATGTGTTTATAAATGATAAACTCCCATTGAAGAGATGACTAATGTGATGGGCTCGGAAGGTAAATAATAATTACTGAAAATTACGCATAATCATCTTGGTGTCTTGACGGTACACTAAGTCGTGATAATAACATTCGGGGAACAGCAGAGTTTACAAGGAGATGAGTCTTTAGACAGATCTAAAGTTAAGGGTGAACAATAGCGACTAGAAACAGAGGTATACATTTATATCAGGTATATATAGAAGAAGTAATATTAACATGATACAGGTATTTGTCATACACATATCTAGCAATAGTAGCAGCTAGCCAGCACACACTGCACTTCTTATTCATCATCAGTCATGTTAAAAGATGCTGGTAGAGCTAAGGTACTCCAGATGCCAGTAGCGTTGAGGTTACCATGGTTACTCTACCATGGTTACGTGTCTGGCTCCAAGTGGCAAGGAGGCTCTCAGGAAGTGATCTGCATAGTGCATCGGAAGAGATACATCCCACTTATTTTTATGCAAAATTATGTTGAATCAGGTATGTGGCGCATATTATGGGATGACGGTCATCTCCTCCAACTCGGGTCGGTGTGATTACCTGAGTCGATCACCAGCCAGAGGAAGCTATCAGATCATAGGCTCATCAAACGTGCCCTGCCCTTCACCGCACCACTTTACCTACCATCCGGGATCGTACGACGTCATACAAAACAACATATCTATACATATCCTTCAATCCAAACCACCCTCTTTTTGTTTACATACATTCTCACAGAGAGAGGGACAGAGAGAGAGAGTCTGTCATGTGTGCGTGTGGGGTGCAGAGGGTGTGAATGGGAGAAAGAGAACAGTGCAGGATTTTAACCAGTTGTACTTTGGCTATGTGTCCTTGTCCCACTTTATAAGCGAGTGAAAGGGACAGAAGAAAAAGAAGGCTGGAAGTAAGAATGGAGAGAATGAAAGAAGGAGAATTAGTCAGTGTGGTGTGTCGGGTTGTGTGTGTGTGTGTGTGTGTGTGTGTGTGTGTGTGTGTGTGTGTGTGTGTGTGTGTGTGTGTGTGTGTGTGTGTGTGTGTGTTGTGGCAACCCGGTCCCAGGAATGTCTCGGTTATAGAGGAAATCACCACACTTCACGGCTGGTTCAAAGCCCGGGAGGGTAATTCAAAAACCCACGTGGGGAAAACGAAAATAATACGCATACTCCGTGAGCCAGGGAAAAAGGGGGTCAATGTTCGGTTTTCTCGGGGAGAGGGAGGTCGATCCCGTCGGCGGTCCGATTCACGGAGGTCGGTCCTTGGCCGGGGTGCGTTCTCCTTGGGGCCTCTCAGGAACGGCTCAGTTCACCTTCCGCCTGCTTGTCCGTCCGTAGTTCTGGGGTACTCTGGTTTCTCCCCGCTCCAACTCTCCTTGGGGTCAGGTGAAAGCGCTTTTTAAAGGGTACCTCTCTATCCTCGTTCGCCGCCGCAGGTGTTCCCTATCTCGCCAATTAGTGTGACGACAGGGACGTCCTCTGGCTCCGCCTGCTGGGTAAGGGCGGTACACGCCCTCCACAACCTCTCCCCTGGGCCGTCCCGCCCGAGGGGTTGGGGACGGGTTGCCACACTCCTCCACCTATGGTTTACGCCTCGGGTTGTCTCTGACCGCCCATAGGCATGCATCTCGGCGGGACAGAGCGTCGGCGTTGGCATGTTCCCTGCCCGGCCTGTGGTCCACCTGGAACCTATAGTCCTGGAGTGCCAGGAACGACCTCGTCACCCGTGCGTTTGTGTCCTTCACCCCGGCCATCCACTTCAGTGGGGCATGGTCGGTCACAAGCGTGAACTCCCGGCCCAGGAGGTAATATCTCAGCTTGATGGCCAGGGCCTCCTTCTCCACGGTGGAGTAGTTCCTCTCGTTGGGTAGGAGCTGGATGGGCTCGGAGCAGAGGGCCCTTCTGAGGGTTGTGAAGGCTCCCTCTGCTGCCTCCATCCACTTTACCCGGTCCGGCAGGACCTTCCGGGTCAGATCGTTCAGGGGGCTAGCCAGAGTGGCGAAGCCGGGGATAAATCTCTGGGAGTATCCTACCAGGCCCAGGAATGATTTCACCTGCTTCTTGGTGGTGGGCCGGGGCCAGTCCTGGATGGCGGCGACTTGGCTCTCCTGGGGTCGGACGTTCCCCCGTCCCACCTGGTATCCCAGGTATGACGTCTCCTCCAGCCCTGGCTGTGAGCCCGGCCCTCCTCAGCTCCGCCAGGACCGGCCGCAGCTGTCGGAGGTGTATATCCCTGTTTGCCCTGTGTATAATGATGTCGTCCATATAGGCGGCTGCATACGCCTGATGTGGCCAAAGGATCTGGTCCATCATCCTCTGGAATGTGGCCGGAGTGCCAAAAGGAAGGACCGTGTATTGGTACAGTCCCCCCGGGGTGGCACCTGCCAGTACCCCTTGGTGAGGTCCAGGGTGGTGAGGTAGTGGGCCGGCCCGAGCCTCATCGACCCTGGGCATGGGATAGGCGTCAAAGTCTGACACCTCGTTGAGTTTCTGGAAGTCATTGCAAAAGCGGAATGTGCCGTCGGGTTTGGGAACCAGGACGACGGGACTAGACCATGCGCTGCGAGACTCCTCGATGACCCGGAGCTGGAGCATTCGGGTGACTTCCTCCCGGATGGCGTTCCGAAGGGCTTCTGGGACCCGGTAGGGGGGGAACGCGCACTGTGATGCCGGGCGCCGTCTTGATGTCGTGTTGGGTTACTGGGGTCCTCCTGGGTATCTCTGAAAAGACATCCTGGTGCTGAAGGATGACCTCTTCAAGATCCTGCTTCTGGTATGTCTCGCCGGGCGGCCAGAACGAGGGGAGCCGGCGCCGGCGGGGGCGGTCCCGACCTCCACTGCTTTAGCAGATTGACGTGGTATAGCTGGGTGGGTTTTCGTCTCCCGGGCTGCCGCACCCGGTAGTTCTCCTCCCTCACCTGGTCAACGACCTCGTAAGGCCCCTGCCACAAATTTGCACTCCGCCGTCGGAATGAGTACCATGACCAGGTTTCCGGGCCGGAACCGGCGTAGCTGGGTACCTGGTTGTAGAGCCGGGCCTGGGCCTGCTGGGCCTGCCGAAGGTGGTCCCGGACGATGGGCCAGACCTGGGCCATGCGGTCCCTCACCTGCTCCACATGGTCGACCAGGGTGCGATGGGGGGACGGTCAACTCTCCCACGCCTCCTTGGCGAGGTCGAGGAGCCCCCTTGGTCTTCTCCCGTACAACAGCTCGAAGGGAGAAAAACCCGTCGAGGCTTGGGGTACTTTGCGGACTGCGAAGAGTACGTGGGGTAGGAGCTGGTCCCAGTTCTTCCCATCCGCGTCCATGACCTTCTTCGACATTTGTTTTAACGTTTTGTTGAAGCGTTCTAAAAGCCCATCGGTCTGGGGGTGGTACACCGAGGTCCGGAGCTGGGTCACCTGGAGGAGACTGAGCAGTCGTTTCATGACTGGGGACATAAAGCAGGATCCCTGGTCGGTTAGCACTTGGCTGGCTATCCCCACCCTACTGAACAGCAGTATTAGCTCCTTGGCTACCACCTTGGTGGTGGCGGCGTGGAGGGGAAGGGTTTCGGGGTACCTGGTGGCGTAATCCACGATGACTATATGAATGTTGAAGATATATAGAAGATGAATATATCTATGTCCCCTGCTGGACTTCGGGAGTGGTCCGACAATGTCCAGAGCTATACGGTCAAACGGGGCTTCAATGATCGGCATGGGGATCAGGGGGTTTCATACCGAGGGTCTTGGGGCTGTACGCTGGCATTGTTCGCTGGTTTGTTCAAGAAACCATTTTGCTGATCAGTGCAGTAGATTTGCATTTATTTATATATAAAAAGACTTGAGCCGTGAAGTTATCGAAAAATAAAGGGCCCAAGAAAATACAAATTGAGGATTGTGACGCTTTCAGTGAGAAACAAAACAAAGTCTGATGTGTTTGTAACCTTTCCTGTGCTCTCACATCAGGGTCTGTATCGTATGCTGCAGCTGCCATAGACGTTGTAATCCTCGTCTTTACAGTATAATTGCCAGACCATTTTGGTTGTAATCTTTGTGAACCACCGGTGCGGTTTGGTTGGCTAATACTGTGTGAGTTAACTCCAGGATACGCTGAACATAGTGTCTTCGTGACGTTAATAGAACGTGAGGAAGATCGCCGGTATAATGTGAGACTTAACTTCGGCAGTAAGTTCTTAATCTTTTAGTAACGGCAATGCTGCATAAATAAACATTGCCGTCAGCCTATTCGTCAAGCATCTTTGCAGAATGAATATAATATAATATACGTGTGATAACAGACAGTGTAATCACAGAAGGTAAAAGATTTTGTTGCATCTGTTACACAGGGCCACTTTCCTGATTCGTTCATTGTTCAAGGACTTCAGCAAACTCCCAACATCCGTAACCAATCAGGTTTAAGGATATCCTTGGAGTTTGTTGAAATCAGAAATCACTTTTTTAATCCTGATCGTATTGAACCTGGTATCAGAAAGCATACAAAAACTGCGAGAGAAAACAGTTCTTATTCAGATTAAGATTAAATCCTATCCTTTCTTGCTTAATATATGCATAAACGACCCTCAATTATGTAGTTCAAACGCAAATTAGGGATTGGCTTTGCCAGAAGCTTTAAAGCCGATATCTCTTGGCCCAGGAGTTAAACCGAGCCTCTCACAATGCTTCCTTGCAGGAGATTGAATGGAAACGGCCGGGGTTACACCAGACCGGTATTCAACCTAGCTCCATGGCTCCATATCCCACTGTATTTTAGGAGGGGGAGGGGGTTATGGTGGGGGAGTTGGAGAAGGCGGAGGAGGGAGAGGAGAAAGAGGGGGAGGAGGAAGAGAGGGGAGGGAGGAGAAGGAGGGAAGAAGAGGGAGAGGAGAGGAGGGGAAGGAGGAGGAGGGAGAGGAAGAGGTTGAGTTGGAGGAGAAAAGTGAAGTGAAGGAGTGGAGAGGGAGTGGAAGTGGGGCGGAAGGAGGATAATGGTAGTAGGAGAAGGAAGAGAAGGTGGGTCAGAAGGTTGGTGCATGCATCAGAAACTACAGGAGCACAACAACGTTTTTGCACACACACACACCTGTGCTGTGTGTGTGTGTGTGTGTGTGTGTGTGTGTGTGTGTGTGTGTGTGTGTGTGTGTGTGTGTGTGTGTGTGTGTGTGTCTCTGATGCGTTAAGCCGAAAGAAGGCACGTTTATTAACTATAAATCATAGACGGGTGGGTATCCCCTCCCACTGAAAAATGGAAATCAAAGTCTTGGCTCCCTAAGCTACTACAGATACTCCATGCCTCTCTCATACGCTGTCCTGGTCCCTGGGTGCGGCGGACCACCTTGGTTCGTCCGTGGAGGGAATCTCGGTCCACTCCGATCTTCTTGCACTTGACCCATACGCTCTCCTGTTTGGCAGAGTACTAGTTCTCCTTCTATACTCCTCACCTGCGTCTGTTCCTATTCCTCCTTTACAGGTGTTTTCCATTCCGCTGAGTGGTGCCTGTGCTACTGGGCGCTCCAGCGCCCTCTGGGGGAAATGGGTGGTAGACCCCTTCCACCACCTGCCCCCTGGGCTTAGATAGATAGATAGATAGATAGATAGATAGATAGATAGATAGATAGATAGATAGATAGATAGATAGATAGATAGATAGATAGATAGATAGATAGATAGATAGATACTTTAATAATCCCAGAGGGAAATTATTTTTGTCACGAACTCCAGATATACATACACAAATAAATAAATAAATATTAAAAATAAAATATAATATAAAATATAACATATATATATCCATATACATATATACACACACATATCCATATATATATATATTTATATATATATATATATTAGTGGTGGGCCGTTATCGGCGTTAACGCTTGCGTTAACGCGAGACTCTTTATCGGCGATAAAAAAAATATCGCCGTTAATCTATTCTCAAAGTTGGGTGAAAAACTTGGCGAATTGCACTAGGGGGCGAGAACGAGTCAGACTTCGAACCTGTGTATGCCTACTGTGAAATCACCACATCAAACGTGACGTGCTGACGACATGGAAGCCGCCGTGTTTGCTAAACGGAAAATTTATTTTTAAGAAGCGTCCCAATGGAAACCTTGACAAAACTAAGGTTGTTTGCACCTTGTGCAATGCGGAATTCGTTTACTGTAGGAGTTCTTCCAGTCTGACGTACCATCTGAACGCAAAGCATCCCTTAGCTAATGCAGTACATGCCGGGCCAAGCACTGCTGTAGCGCCGGCGAAGAGTAGTGCTCGTCAAACTACTATGTTTGAGTACAACCGAGGCAAGCCCGTCAGCACAGCTCTATCAGAAAAGCTAACTAAGCTCCTCGCTCAGTGGATTGCCACCAGCTGCCGGCCCATCAGCGTGGTTGAAGATGATGGGCTCGAGCTTGTTCTCCAGGCGGCCACAGGTGACCCATCATACAAACTACCTGCGAGGCGAACTATCATGAGAAGAATACATGACCAGCACGCCTCAGAGAAAGCCGCAAAAGATGAGAAGCTGGTAGAGGCGACGTGTGTAGCACTGACTGGGGACCATTGGACATCTGTCAAGAATGATAACTACCTCGGCGTTACTGTACACCTCATCGATGCCAGCTGGGAACTTATCTCCTTCACTCTAGGTAGGCTACGTTATTTAATTTTAACAGTGTTACTACTACTTGGAAATTGTACTGAGCTAAGCTATCAGTTACTCTACCGTAAATAAAGTTTCACTACACAAAAGCTACCACCCAGTCAAATGTAGGCGAACAAGCCAAGTTACACAGCAAAAGTAGTTAATTCAATTTCAACATACATGTTTAAGTTGAACCAAATTTCAAGCAAATGTGTGTTCAAATTTTGATTGAATCTGTGATTAATAAGGTGTGTGTGTGTGTGTGTGTGTGTGTGTGTGTGTGTGTGGGCCTGTTCTATTTGTGGGCCTGTTCTATTTGTGGGCCTGTTCTATTTGTGGGCCTGTTCTATTTGGGTATTTGTGTGTGTGTGTGTGTGTACCCAGTGTGTGTGTGTGGACGCAATGTGTGTGTGTGTGTGTGTGTGTGTGTGTGTGTGTGTGTGTGTGTGTACCCAGCGTGTGTGTGGACGCAATGTGTGTGTGTGGACGCAGTGTGTTAAATGCATGTTTAACTGAATAAACAGTTCATAAACACAAGTGCATCTTATTGAACATTATTTATTTTCATCACCAATTATAGTAGAACAGCTTTCTCTAGCAGTTTGTGATGCATTTTTGGAAACAGGAGATGAGCCCCTGGTCTAATTATTTAGGTAGCACACATATATTATGAATGCCTTCGGCAGAATTCAAATTAGCCATTTTAATCTAGATTAATTTCAAGATTAATCTAGATTAAAAAAAATAATCTATGACCACCTCTAATATATATACATATACATACAACATAAATACACATACATACACAAAAGATAAAAGATACAACCTAAGAAAAACAAAAAATACAAATAACAAATTTAAGGACAATATAAATATATATACAACACCATATATACATACATATATATATATACACATATACACACATACATACATGCATACATACATACATACATACATACATACATACATACATACATACATACACATATACATATATATATATACATACAAACACATACACAAAAGACAGCACTGTACAAAAAGAATTGTACAGTATTGTGCAAAAGGTGCAAGAATTATAGTCCTTGTTTGAGGTCAGAGATTACAGAGAGGGACGGTGTCTGACATTCTAAGGGAGGCGTTGTAAAGTTTAATGGCCACAGGCAGGAAAGATTTCCTGTGGCGCTCTGTGGTGCATCTGGGTGAGAGGAATCTCCTGCTGAAGGTGCTCCTCTGCAGGGCCAGTGTGTCATAGAGAGGGTGTGAGACATTGTCCAAGATGGACTGAAGCCTGGACAGCATCCTCCTCTCTGCCACGGTCGTCAGGGTGTCCAGTTCCTCCCCCACAACATCACCGGCCCTCCTAATCAGTCTTTCAAGTCTGTTGGTGTCTGCAACCCTCATCCCACTGCCCCAGCATGTGACAGCGAAGAAGATTGCACTGGCTACAACAGACTCATATAAAATCCTCAGCATCGTCCGGCAGATGTTAAAGGACCTCAGCCTCCTGAGGCAAAAGAGTCGGCTTTGGCCTTTTTTGTAGACAGCCTCGGCGTTTCTAGTCCAGTCCAACTTGTTATTAAAGTACACCCCCAGGTACTTGTATTCCTCAACAGTGTCCACTGGGACCCCCTGTATGGAAACAGGGGTCACAGCTGCTGTTTTCTCCCTCCTCAGATCCACAATGAGCTCCTTCGTCTTTGTCACATTGAGTTGCAGGTGATTCAGCTCACTCCAAGTGACAAAGTTGTCCACAACAGTCCTGTATTCACGGTCATCCCCCTTTTCAATGCAGCCAACTATTGCTGAGTCATCAGAAAACTTCTGAAGGTGGCAGGGCTCAGTGCAATAGTTAAAGTCTGAGGTTAAAAGGGTGAAGAGGAAGGGAGAGAGGACAGTCCCCTGTGGGGCCCCAGTGTTGCTGACCACCTTGTCAGACACACAGTTCTGTAGGCGTACGTACTGTGGTCTGCCCGTCAGGTAATCAGCAATCCAGGACACGATGGGGGCTTCCACCTCCATCGCAGTCATCTTCTCACCCAGTAGAGCCGGACGGATGGTGTTGAAGGCACTGGAGAAGTCAAAGAACATGACTCTCACAGTGCTTGCCGGCTTGTCCAGATGAGTGTAGACTCTGTTCAGCAGGTAGATGATGCCGTCCTCAACTCCCAGGCGGGGCTGGTAGGTGAACTGTAGTAGATCAGTGAAGGGCCTGACCATAGGCCTTAGCTGCTCCAGGATGAGCCTCTCCAGGGTCTTCATGACGTATGACATCAGGGCCACCGGTCTGTAGTCCTGAGGGCCATTGGGACGCGGCTTCTTAGGTACAGGAACGAGGCAGGACGTCTTCCACAGCACGGGGACCCTCTGGAGGTGCAGGCTCAGGCTGAAGACCAGACTCCACACAGCTGATGGGCACAGGCTTTAAGCACCCTGGGCAACACACCATCAGGGCCTGCAGCTTTGCCGGAGTGGAGTCTTGTTAGCTGTCTTCTCACCAGGTCAGGCGTGAAGGACACTGTAGAGGTGACAGTTGGGGGAGGGGTGAGGTCCTCAGGTTGTAGAGGACATGATGCAGAGCAGGGAGGAGGGGTGGAGTAGGTAGGAGTGAATTGAGGTGTCAAGGGGCAGACAAGAGGTCTGTAAGGAGAAGGAGTAGGGGGAGGTGGAGTGGCAGTAGGTGTTTGGCAGCCAGCAGAAGAGTCTTGTGGGGGAGGGGCCGCAGTATCAAACCTATTGAAAAATAGGTTCAGTTCATTGGCCCGGTCCACACAGCCCTCCAACCCCATGCCACCAGTCTTCTGGAACCCAGTGATGTTTCTCATACCACTCCACACATCCCTCGTGTTGTTTTGCTGGAGTTTATTCTCCAGCTTTCTCCTGTATCTGCCTTTTGCCTCCTTGATTGCAAGTTTGAGTACCACCTGTACTCTCCTCACCTCATCTCTGAACGCCCTCTTCTTTTCATTCAGGATGGCCTTAATGTCCTTGGTGATCCACGGCTTATTGTTGGCATAACAGGTAACAGTCCGTGCAGGGACATTGCAGTCCACACAGAAGTTGATATAGTCTGTGATGCACTCTGTAAGCCCATCAATGTCCTCCCCGTGGGGCTCACAGAGTGCAGGCCAGTCAGTCACCTCAAAGCAGCCCTGCAGTGCCTCATAAGCCTCCCCCGACCACCTCCTCACAGTCCTTGTGGTCGTAGGCTTCCTCTTCACCAGAGGCACATAGCAGGGTTTGAGGTTACAGGTTACAGGGCCGTTGTGCAAGGGCCGGGTTGCCACAGTGTGTGTGTGTGTGTGTGTGTGTGTGTGTGTGTGTGTGTGTGTGTGTGTGTGTGTGTGCGTACAGTAATCCGATTTAGCTTCACATTTTGACTTTAAATGGGGAATTATTTATTGAGGTTATCACTTAAACTGACATAAAATATAATTTCATGCAAACATTTCCTCCAAAAGTGTGTACAGGTTTCTGGTCCATCTGGGCAGGGGAGATCTGGTCCATGAACATCTGATCTATGCACATCTGGTCCATGTATATCTGGTCCAGGTACATCTGGTCCATTTATATCTGGTCCATGTACACCTGGTCCAGGGATATCTGGTCCATGTACACCTGGTCCATGGACACCTGTTCCATGTACACCTGGTCAAGGGATATCTGGTCCATGGACATCGGGTCTATGTACACCTGGTCCAGGTACATCTGGTCTATGTACATCTGGTCCATGTACATCTGGTCAACAAAAAAGGGGAACTAGATAGCTCTGGTTAACAAACAGGGCGGCTAGATAACACAACCTGAAGAAAACAAAGCTTGAAAAAAATTGAAACAACAAATGGATTTTCTATCACACCCTTGAGACATTGTCGATCAGAATTTAGCGTAAAAGGCTGTTTTGGAGATAGGAAGGTCCTACTGCCCTGAGACTTGACAACCTTACTACTGGTCATGACTTGTTGGGTCTAGCCAGTGGTCGAGTTGTAAAAAAAAGCAAGGGGGGATGGTGGATTTGAACTTTTAGGGACAGATCATTTGTGCTGATGACAGCGCATATGATGGGAGACCAACGGTGTGATAATAATAATAATAATAATAATAATAATAATTATTATTATTATATTATTATATATTTTTGGGGATAAAATAAGAGCGATGACTACTGTCATGTCATCGCTCTTATTTTATCCCCAAAAACGCAGCTGATCGGACGAATCACACGATTCGGAGGCATGCATCACATTTAGGGATTTCTTATTTTTTTTTAAATGCATTCGGCAGAGAAGGGAGACTAGCGTTGCTCATGGGTTGGAATGAAAGGGAGAAAAGGGGACAGAGTTGCCTGAGGTAGCGATGTCTGAGATGCAGAGACAGCTTCACGCTACCAGTGTCCGTCTCGTACGGTGTGGAATGAGAGCTTGTGAAGGCACTATTGCGCAAGTACGGCTGCGTGCTTGCGCAATAGCATACTGCCCGAGAATGCAGTATCGCTGTCAAATCTGTCCCTGGGAAAAGTAACGTTGTGGTAGGGTTGCCGCGGTATACGGTATTACCGGTGTTACCTGTGTTGAGGATTACTCGGTGCTGCACACCGGCAACACAGAGTTATTATTATAAATTTTTTCCAGCAATGAAAAGAAAATTCAATAGAAATTAATAATATAATTATAATTAAGAAAATAAAAATTTTATAATAATAGATGTATATAATAATAGATAGGCTACCTAATAAACTGTTGGAACACACAAGACCGGTAACCAACCAACCCAAAAAAAATCCTGCATTTTTTTAGTATGCAGAAATGAAGCAAGACAAGTCTAAATGCAAAATAAAATAAAGGGTTAGGAAAAGGGTTAGGAAATAAAGTTACCCAAGCGGCTCAAATAAAATAAATAAGCGAACTGTTGGGGACACAGACAGGAACAACAACGTCCAAAACGTTGAACATGCCGCTACAGCTGCAGAGGCAGCAGCAGCTAGCTGTGAAGTTCAAGTGGCGGTAGGTGAAGATCTGTGAGAAGAAGTCAATAAGTAGGACTCTGTGTCAGAAGCGTGTGATGTGGAGAACAATCGATCTTTACTCTATCATAGAGTCTCTCTCTCTCTCTCTCTCTCTCTCTCTCTCTCTCTCTCTCTCTCTCTCTCGCTCTGTCTCGTACATAGGTTTGTTTGTAGAATGTTTGAAATCTTCAATCTCAATTGTAACGTCAATTCACTTACAATACCCTGTATCTTGTACATGGGTTTGTTTGACGAATGATTGAAATGTCAATCTCAAGTGCAATGCAAAATGCAACCTCACTCACACATACAGGGCCCTATCTTGCATCCGGCGCAAGTGACTTAGTCACTGGCGCATGTGTCGTTGCTAGTTTACAACTGGCGCAGAGCGTTCTTTTCCCACCACCGCCACTCGCCGGTAAATTAGGGATCGATCATGCGCCCCAAGGGGCGGTTCGGCGGAAGGAGGAGGCGGGCGTGTTCTGGCGCAAACGGTATTTTGCCGTTTCTGAATACCATTGCGCTACTGACCAGGAAATACCTAGTTTAAAGTCAGTGGCGCGTTGTTCAGATGCTATTTTAAGGGCGCATGCATACATGCGCATGCGATGCATACGGATTGCTTGTGCACCTCGCGCATACACTTTGCTTCTCTCATCTACACGGACAGCAGTTCCCATTTTTGCAAACCATACATAATTACAAGGAAAATAAAATATTACCACACAAGGAAAATCATTGTGGTGTCCATAAAGATAAAATAAATAGGCATAAATCTAGCGTACACATTTACCCAAATTATTCACGCGAATTGTAGCAGGCGTAATGACGGATCAAATTAACCTGGTTGACCAATAGCGGCAAGAGACATATGTAGGCTATATAAGGACACCTGTCAAAGTGGGTTGTCCGTCATGAATCAGGAACCACAATTCTGAAGACTGCGAAATCACCTTCTGTAAGTCCATTTAAAACCTTACTCTGCATACCAGTTAAGTTGAGGTTGCTCATAATTTTTCTATTGCACAGTGGAATGGAATACGTCTTGGGACCGAGGATCAGACGCCGGGGGGAGAGTGTCTACCGGCCCAGACACACCTATCTCTCCCTGAGTGAGGAGGAATGCAGGCGTAAGCTACGCCTGACCCGTCAGGCTGTCACAGATCTGCCATCTCCTGGCAGATGAGCTGGGGACTGATGCACGCTGTCCCTATGCCCTCCCCGTTGCAGTGAAAGTTACAGCGGCACTGCATTTCTATGCATCTGGGTCGTTCCAGCATCCCCTTCTATTGGACGCATTTCACAATCGGCAATAAGTTTGGCTATACATGAAGTTACGTCAGGTCTAGTCCGACATGCTGGGGAATACATCAAATTCCCTGTTACACCAGACAGCCAGGAAAGAACAAAGCAGGAGTTTTGGACCAAGTGGGTTCCCTGGCGTCCTTGGTGCTATAGACTGCACCCATGTGCAGCTACGTGCCCCATCAGTAAACGCACTCATATACATAAACCGGTAGGGAACTCATTCGATTAATATCCAAGTCATTTCCGATGCTAATTGTAGAATAAATCATGTCTTTGCTAATTACCGTGGCTCAAGCCATGACTCTTTCATATTGGCAAACTCGACCATTCCTGCCATATTCGAGGGGAATCCTCCCTTGGATGGGTGGCTGTTAGGGGACAACGGCTATCCGTTGAAGACATGGCTCATGACCCCATTTCTTATGCAAGCAACAGTGCGCGAAATTGTATTCAACAGGAAACACACACAAACACGCAGTGTAATTGAACGTACATTCGGAATACTGAAAATGCGCTTCAGGTGTTTGGATAGGTCAGGTGGTACTTTACAGTATGGTCCTCAAAAAGTCGCAGCATTCTTTGTGGCATGTTGTGTTTTACACAACATTGCCATGAATCATGGATGTGTCGATGACATTAATGAGGATAAATTAGAGGACTTAAAGGTCCCATGACATGAAAATCTCAATTTATGAGGTTTTCTAACATAAATATGAGTTCCCCTAGCCTGCCTATGGTCCCCCAGTGGCTAAAACTTGCGTTTGGTGTAAAACGAGCACTAGCTGTTCTGCTCGCCTTTGAAAAAACGGAGGCTCAAGCGCGCTGATTTGGAAATCTGTGCTCATGACGTCATGAGGAATCTCAGCTCCTCCCCTTACTCTGCCTGGCCCGCCCAGAGACGTTGGCCCGCCAATGAGACTCGACCGTGCGAGCGCCACATGTGTGTGTGTGAATACACACACTGTAACGCAAGTGTTTCTTGTCGGTTCTTTGACGTGTCTTGTGTTTCCACAACGAGACTGTCGTGGGGGTTATCTAAGCCATGGTTGAGAAGGAATTGGGGGAGAGGAACTTTGGTTTGACTCGCTGAAGTACATGAACTGCGACATGCCGCCGGTTGCCGCGAGGCACCATCGCCCGGCAGCGGGCAGCCGGCCGCAGGCAGCGCGCGGTTCAGTCGACTTCAGGTTGATGTGAAAGTGGAAGAACCAGAGACGTCGCAGAACCCGACAAAGTCGTTTGTGATTCATAATATCGTCTGGAGGCGCACACAATATGTTATATGATATAGATATCTATGTATTATATGATATTATTTAGATATAGAGCTCCAGGACTGTAACGCAAGTGTTGTACACTTCCTTGTTATTTGGATAACCGTTCTGCTGTTGGTGTGAGTTAGCACGCCAACAAACTCACCAGAAAGGGATCTTTGCCGGGCAGCGCTTATGCACCTCCGCCTCCGGCGGTGGTCCCTCAGCGGGGCTCAAGCGGGAGACATTCGCCGCCAACAATCCCTTTCTCCTCCATGTCGTGGTTCATGTTCTTGAGGGAGTCAAAGCCAAAGTTCCTTCCCCCCAATTCATTCTCAACCTTGGCTGAGATAACCCCCAATACGAGTCTCGTTGTAGAAATACCAGATATGAGAGTCCGACGTGTTATGCGCCATCACACCAACAGCAGAACGGTTATCCAAATAACAAGGAAGTGTACAACACTTGCGTTACAGTCCTGGAGCTCTATATCTAAATAATATCATATACATAGATATCTATATCATATAACATATTGTGTACGCCTCCAGACGATATTATGAATCACAAACGACTTTGTCGGGTTCTGCAACGTCTCTGGTTCTTCCACTTTCACATCAACCTGAAGTCGACTGAACCGCGCGCTGCCTGCTGCCGGCTGCCCGCTGCCGGGCGATGGTGCCTCGCGGCAACCGGTGGCATGTCGCAGTTCATGTACTTCAGCGAGTCAAATCAAAGTTCCTTTCCCCCAATTCCTTCTCAACCATGGCTCAGATAACCCCCACGACAGTCTCGTTGTGGAAATACAAGACACGTCAAAGAACCGACAAGAAACACTTGCGTTACAGTGTGTGTATTCACATTGATGTGGACGTTGAAGAACCAGGAACGTCGGAGAACCCAACGCGGTCGTTTGAGATTCATAATATCGGCTCACACAGCTTTTGGCCGTGATAATATATATTATATGATATCGATATCTGTGTAGGCTATATGATAATATTTAGATATAGAGCTCCAGGACTCCCGTGTGTTCTAGAATATTTACAGAACACGGCTAAAGGCTGTGTGCGGCTCGCCATTGCGATACATCCACTGTAAACAGAGCGCATGGTGGCTGCAAGCTGCTCAGGGCCACACCCCCACCCTCCTCCTTGACACACCCACCGAAACAGCGCATTTGGGGGAAGCTCAATGTGCGACTGGCTCGGAGTGGCTGTAACTCTGCACCACGGCTGAATTTAGGGAACGTCTTTGAATACTGTGTTAGTCGCCCACTAATACCTATATTAAAGAATACATAAAATAGCATGTCATGGGACCTTTAAGGAGACGTGATGCTGAACTGCATGTGCCGATGCCATTACGTCCAAATGCCCCAGCAGCAGCACGGGAGAGGAGAGCTCATCTGTCAGAGGAGCTGCATCGTATATAGTGAGGTACGCAAACTAATGACATCTCCGCTCTATTGTTTAGCTACATTGTACAATTATTACCATGCATTCATAACCTTGTGATTCAGAGAAAGTTAGCCCAAAACATCGGAATGTCCTTGAAACATTTTTTATCCGACTTGTCCAAATGTTCGTAGGCGTAAACGAAAAAAAATAATACAAAACGAAAAATGAAAAGTTGCAAAGATTTGAAGGAGATTTAGCCGAAAAATAAATTATTTTCTCACTCCTCTGAACCTTTCGTGGCGTGCCCCTGGCAAATCCGCCATCATAATAGCAATCCGCCATGGAAGAAAGCGCCGATCACTCTTAAAGGGGATGCGAGAAAACGCTCTGATTGGTTCATTGCACGTTACGCCCAAACCACACCTACGGGTAATTAGGCTGCTTCAGACCAACCCTTTTGACACTTGCGCCGCGGCGCATGTGTCATTTATCCGCCTGTAAAATAGCGATAGCGCCGTAGAACCGCCCACAAAGCTACTTGCGCTTTGCGCTTCCCACTTGCGTTTCAGACCGTTAAAATAGGGCCCACAAAGTAAATTATTCATCTAGGCAATATCTGCTAAGTATATGGCTGTTTGTGATGTTTTGCTAAGAATATGACAGTTTGTGGGGGTTTACTAGACTGGGTTGCCCATTCTGCCGGCAATTTGAGTTTGCCCTGCAAAAGGGTCTGGAGAAGAGCAATACATTTCTGTCTAGTTTTGATACGTTTTTGGTGATTGGGAGCCAATAACCAAGCTGGCTTTCCCCTCTCGCACGCTATTGGCTGGTTTAACACAATGAAGACAGGGAAGCAACGGCAAGCAGCCAATTGTGTACAGAACACACTTTGTGTGTTCTCTGCGTTCCATCTTCATTTTGGAGTAAGGAAGACAGTGTATGCAGGGTTTAAAGGGGAATTTTTTTCGCATCTCCAACCTTGACTTCCGCCTTGATTAGCTTTACCTGCCTATTCACCATTCAGTCTGTATTTTTTTTTCTTTTAAAGATCGGATGAGGTGGGCCCCAAACATATCTTCGCCTCTGGCCCCCAATTTGCTAAATCCTGTGTTTGTGTGTGTGCACACAAACACACACACACAAACACACACACACACACAAGCACGCACGCACGCACGCATGCACGCACACACACACACACACACACACACACACACACACACACACACACAGAACAGGACACTAGAATATCATTGGTTGGGACATGATGAATACATTACCAGTCCATATTCCCTTTGGAACAACATGGCTTCTCCCACATGCCACCCTGCGATCTGTTTCACTTAGAGGAGCAGTGGAGCGGAGGATTTAAATAGCATGCGTGAGAATATGAGGGGAAGGGAAGTGAACGTACCAGGGAAGGAAGGGAGGGAGGGAGGGATAGCCGCGCAAAGTGTCATCTGTAGCTGCTCTATCGGTTTCACTTAAACTAGAAGACCTCCTCGCACGTTTACGGACAACTGGCACGCCACCGGCCAGGACGAGAGAGAGAGAGAGAGAGAGAGAGAGAGAGAGAGAGAGAGAGAGAGAGAGAGAGAGAGAGAGAGAGAGAGAGAGAGAGAGAGAGAGAGAGAGAGAGAGAGAGGAACAATAATAACAGACATTAGGACAATAATCGTACTACTATAATAGCTGGTTTGTCGCACCAGTTACTCATGTGCGCATGTGCCAAGCAGCCTGCAGCTCACACACACACACAGCACGCGCAAACGCATACATACACTGCAAGCACGCACATACACACCGCATACGCACACCGCACACACACGCACATGCGCACGAACATACATGGGAACGCACACACACACAACCACACACGCACACGCAAACACTGCACGTCAAGACTAAGGGAGCGACACATACGCGGAAGCGCACACACACGCACGCACACACACCCACAAACACCGCACATCAAGACAAAGGCAGCGACATACTTGCCGAGCTAAGGCATTATTTTTATTAAACATAACGGCTCCACCGTCGACACACGCGCAGGTAAGAACACACACGCTGCACACACACCGCAGTGACACTCGCCCAGGTAAGACGTTATGTTTTTATACATAACGGCTCCTCCATCGACACACGCGCAGGTAAGAACACACACGCACGTGCACACACCGCAGCGACACTCGCCCAGGTATGACGTTATGATTATAAACATAACTGCTCCGCCATCGACACACTCGCCCAGGTGAGACGTTATGTTTTTAAACATAACGGCTCCGCCATCGACAAACTGTCCCAGGCAGGGGCGGATGGTGTATAGGGGCGATTTGGGGGACGCACTACCAACTGGGAGAAAGGATTTCTTTTCAAACAAAGTCTATCGCAGCAAAAGTAGTTTTCAGTGTTCTAGACATATTACCTGTCATTGTCCAATCAGAATCGTCCGATTCAAGTCGCGTTTCAAATGGTCCAGCCTCTCTCTGGGCGAATTCATTGTAGTGGGAAATCGCCCAAGGATTCTCCGTTGACTGTCATGTTAAAACTTTTTTTTTCGGAAAATGAGCCTTCAATGCATTTTCAATGGGGATTTGGGACTCGCCCTAACGTGCTTGCGTCATACGTAACTGGGCAAAGAGCGCGAAGGGATATCTTCGATCAAGTCACTTGCTAATTTCAACATGGCTGCTGATGTGTGTAATTCTGTTGCGTCTCTGAAAGAAGTTTATTTTAGTCGACGATCCAATTCAGATAAATTGGCATTAAAACAATCAGGACCTCCAAGACCAAAATTAATAAAAAAGCGGTTGCACGTCGACATTGTACCAGAAGCTCCAGAAGAAGGACATTGATGCAGTCTTCATCAAAGGGGCCCTCGAGAGCTTCACAAGCAGTGTGCAGACCATTAGGTAAGATAAGATTTGATCCATCTCAAAGCAAAGCTTTGTTATGAGAACATAAGCATGAAAGGAGACTGTATGTGTGTTCTTTTTTTATAATATATTGCCAGTGGTGTAATCTAGCATGCTTTACTCTGCGGGACATCCTGGTTAGGCGAGGCACAATGGATAGCTTAAAAAACAGTGTAACACTAACATTATGCATCCCTGCCCATTTTAAGTGGGTATACTCAGCATGCCTTCAGTGTGTCTTGAACAACCACACATAAAAGGTTGGCCATATTATATTGATAGTTGATCGTATTTGTCTAAATGCATACTTGACTGTATAGATTTATGAGTGAAGTTACCAACACAATAGATAAAAAACAGTGTTTAACACTATCATTATGCATTCCTGCCCATTTTAAGTGGGTATGCTGACATCTTTTTACTGGATAGAGTGTGAACATGTGCATCACGTAGACTACAGTACTGTACACAGCCTAACAAACACATTATTGGTTTGCTTGCATTCAGAGACTCTGACCAGCTGCAAGAGCCATCAGGAACCGACAGACCAAGGACGGCTTTGACAGAAGAGGCGAAGCAGAGGCTGTCTGAAGAGGTCTGCGACACCATCCTGGCTCACACCAAAGCGAGGTTCTCTTTCACTGGCCACCTTGTGAGTGCTACCTTAGTACAAGGAAATATGTTTGAAAGGTACTGCCATTAATTTCCTGCTGATGCTCTGAATGCCACTGTGAAGGCATATCCCACGCTGAACAAGGCAATGCTCAAGACGGAACTGTCTCTGATCTATGAGAATCCTGAATCAAGTGTGCAACTTCAGTGTGCATATTGTTTGTAGTTCTCTGCAAACCTATGGTGGCATCATGCCTTCAGTGTGTATATTGTATATAGCTCTCTGCAAACCTATGGTGGCATCATGCCTTCAGTGTGCATATTGTATAATAGTTCTCTGCAAACCTATGGTGGCATCATGCCTTCAGTATGCATATTGTATGTAGTTCTCTGCAAACCTATGGTGGCATCATGCCTTCAGTGTGCATATTGTTTGTAGTTCTCTGCAAACCTATGGTGGCATCATGCCTTCAGTGTGCATATTGTATGTAGTTCTCTGCAAACCTATGGTGGCATCATGCCTTCAGTGTGTCTTGAACAACCACACAAAAAAGGTTGCACATATTATATTGATATTTTATCTATTTGTCTAAATGCATACTTGACTGTAGATAGATTTATGAGTGAAGTTACCAACACAATAGATTGGCCGTAACACACTCACCCCTTTTAGAATCACATTCTCACTCACTCACTCTCACTCACATAGAGACAGAGAGAGAATGTTAACTTGTGTAAATAAATTAAGTTTAAACTTAGTTCCCCGGCTCCATTTGTCTTTGTAAGGTAATGTTCTATTTTGACTTTATTTTGTCAGAATGCATCAGAATGCTTCATTTGAATGGGAAAATCACAAAAAAATCTTCGGGGGGAGGATGCCCCCAGACCCCCCTACAGGGGTTTGGTTTACAAACTTTCAGCCCCCCCTAAAATAAAATTCACCAGCCGCCACTGGTCCCAGGTAACACATTCTGTCTATAGAATGTAGAAATTGCGATATAAGAAAGGAAGAGACAATTTATCACCTTGACAAGCAATGGCGGGTCGTTCATTTTGTCATAGAAAACGTTAAATTCAAACATCGTACCAACCGATATGTCAACACATAAATCACGTGAAAAGTCACGTAATCTTAAAGAGACAGTGTCCCTATAACACAACGAAAACATGTCGATAACACAGTATGGGGAATTATGTCTATAGAGTCCACCAAAGACTTGTTGCCATGGCGCTGTGGGAGACGGCTGCCTCTCCAGTAGCTCTCACGTTTTTTAACTTCTTTCTACTTATTGTGTGTTTAATATATATACTGTACTATACTAAACTATATACTATATACTATAGATACTTCTATTCTATTTCTTTCTAAAAATGCAACCAAGAGCCAGCTCTCTCACTTACTCAAGAGAGGAACTACTGGCTTTGCAAACAAACGGAAATCATGGGGAATGTGAACTCGCTGCCGAACAAGATCGACGAGCTGTCCGCGCTGAACAACCAACGGATCTACCGTGACAGCAGCTTGTTCATCTTTACGGAGACATGGCTCAACCACCTTGTACCGGATGCTAACGTGGACCTGCTGGGATTCACTGGCGTGAGAGCCGACAGAGACACTAAAGCGAGCGGAAAAAGCAAAGGTGGGGGTCTCATCATGTATGTCAACAACCGCTGGTGTAACCCAGGACATATCTCCGTAAAGACAGTCTCATGTTGCCGGGACCTCGAGCTGCTTGCTGTTAGCCTGCGGCCATATTATCTGCCGAGGGATTTTAGTCATGTGATCACTGTCTGTGTTTACATTCCTCCGAGAGCGGACGCAGCCACTGCCTGTGAGAAGATACACTCCGTCACAGCAAGGCTGCAGACACAGCACCCTGAGGCATTTATGATCATCTCTGGGGACTTTAATCACGTAACTTTGGATTCTACTTTGGCAGTTTTTCACCAGGTTGTAGACTGTACTACCAGAAACAACAGGACAATTGATCTCCTCTATGCTAATTTGAGGGATGCATATAGAGCGACTCCCCTCCCCCCACTAAGGAAGTCTGATCACAACCTGGTTCACCTGCAGCCACTGTACATCCCACTGGTCCAAAGACAGCCGGTGACAACTCGCACCATCAGGAGGTGGTCCCCTGAGATGGAAAGTGCCCTGAGAGACTGTTTCGATACCACAGTATGGGATGTGTTGATCGACCCGCATGGTGAGGACATAGAGGTGATGACACACTGTCTGACGGAGTGCCTCAACTTCTGCGCAGACGTGGTCTCCCCTGTCAGGACTGTCTGCTGCTACCCTAATAACAAGCCATGGGTAACGCGGGAAGTCAAGGCTGTCCTCAACAAGAAGAAGGCTGCCTTCAGGAGCAGGGACAGGGAGGCCATGAAGGCAGCACAGAAGGAGGTGAAACACTGTGTGAGGGAAGCTAAGGACAGCTATAGGAGAAAGGTGGAGCAGAAGCTGAGGGAGAACAACATGAGGGAGGTCTGGGAAGGTGTGAGGACCATCACAGGTCACAACACAAAGACCAGAGCTACAGGGGGGAC
This sequence comes from Gadus macrocephalus, assembly GCF_031168955.1. Taxonomy (NCBI): domain Eukaryota; kingdom Metazoa; phylum Chordata; class Actinopteri; order Gadiformes; family Gadidae; genus Gadus; species Gadus macrocephalus. The sequence continues at coordinate 3,649,852 of NC_082386.1, forward strand.
AATGCAGACAACGGAGAGGGCGAACGAGCTGAATGACTTCTTCAACAGGTTCAACCAGCCCTCGTCCCCCCCACCACCACCACCACCACCACCATCACCACCACCCCCACCCTCACCACAGCCATCTCTCCTTCTTCCCTCTACACACCTCCCCCCAGACACCACAACATCCCCCTCCTCCCCCGCCACCTCAACACAATCCCTGCCTCACATCACCATAGACCAGGTCAGAGGACAGCTGAGGAAGCTCCAGCCCAGGAAAGCAGCAGGACCAGACAAAGTGTGTCCGAGACTGCTGAAGACCTGCGCTGCAGAACTGGGAGAGCCGCTACAACGGATCTTCAACCTTAGCCTGCGGCTAGGGAGAGTGCCCACGATCTGGAAGACATCCTGCATCGTTCCGGTTCCGAAGAAGAACAGGACCAGCGAGCTGAATGACTTCCGACCGGTGGCACTCACTTCACACCTGATGAAGACGTTGGAGCGGCTCATCCTCAACCTCCTCAGACCCCAGGTACAACACGCCCAGGACCGCCTGCAGTTTGCGTACCAGCCAGATGTTGGTGTGGAGGATGCCATCCTCTACATGCTACACCGAGTCCACTCCCATCTGGATAAGGGAAGCGGCACAGTGAGGATTCTCTTCTTGGACTTCTCCAGTGCCTTTAACACCATCCAGCCCCCTATGCTTCACGACAAACTGAACAGGATGGGAGTGGAACCCTATCTGGTGAACTGGATTGATGATTACCTAACTGACAGGCCACAATACGTCAGGCTGAAGGACATCACGTCTGACACTGTGGTCAGCAGCACTGGAGCCCCCCAGGGTACAGTGCTGGCCCCTCTTCTGAGTCTGTCTGAACAGTTTAGAAATAAGCTGAAATCTAACAGCACATTTCTCAGATCAGAAATAAAATTATCTAAACTACATGTTCAATCTTCACATCATTGTGTCACTTATTCACATCAAAAAAGCAGTTTCTCATTACTTTGAACAAGTTGCAAATGGTTTGGTATATCCATGCAAATGATTATGTACAATTCTCTGCTCTTTTCTACATTGTCAATTGCTTATGTCATGTTGATCAAAATGTATTGTAATGGGTCACTATTGAATAGTTTCACCCCCACAACCTTTAGGTATTAGTTCATTGCAAGTCTTTGCGTGCAAAATGGTTGAACAAGTTTTCATAAAATGTCAAGCATATTTCTATAGATTTCCAATAGAAATTATTTTCTATATCTGTCATGAATTGGTAAATGGCTCCCCGGTGAATTTTTGACTTTCTCTATAGCGTTAGATCAACCATCGATCAACCAGTTTACTGAATTAGCGCAAAGGTGCATCTCATGAAGTTATTTGTGTAATGGATGAGAATTTGTCGCCCAACCGACAGGAACGTCAGGAGGTGTAGGAAGACTGCACTGTAATTTCTACAGCACTGCATGTACAGTGTAGCCTAAGGAGATTGTCCTATGTTCACATTTTCTTTCTGTATCACAATGACATGGTCTGTCAACAAATTACAGTACAAACCGCAAAAGCGTAAATGTGAATCTTGTCCAGTCTCTTGCAATCAATCTCCCACGTACACTAAGTAAGTAAGACTTTATTTATATAGCACATTTCGTACAAGATTTGCAATTCAAAGTGCTTTACATAAAATCAATAAAAGCAAGCAGCAGGAGCAATACATGGAGTAAAAGATAAATACAAAATTATCAACATCGTATCAGAACCTGGTGTTCTGATAGGCTTACTAAAATAATGTTAAAAGAAATATAAAACCCTTAAAACAGTTTAAAAGAGAAATAGTAAAAATAGTGCAAGTTACAGAGAAATAAATAGTGCCAGATAAAATTAATAAAATGCTTTGGTAAAAAGAAAGGTTTTAAGCTGCTTTTTAAAGGTGTCTAGCGTGTTTGCTTCCCTAATATTAATGGGTAATGTGTTCCATAATTTTGGGGCGTAGTTGACAAAGGCTGCGTCACCAATCTTCTTATGACTGCTTCTGGTGACCTGTAACAGACCTGTATCTGATGATCGCAGTGTTCTAGCTGGTGTGTAGTTAGTAAGAGAGTTAGCAATGTAGCTAGGGCCTTGTCCATTTAGAGCTTTGTATGAGAGGAGGAGGACCTTAAAGTCAATTCTAAAGGTAACAGGAAGCCAGTGTAAAGTAGCTAGGACAGGACTAATGTGTTCTCTCCTTTTAGTTTTGGTTAATAGTCTAGCTGCAGAGTTTTGAATGAGCTGGAGTCTTTCAGTTGTTTTCTTGGGAAGACCAGCGAAAAGTGAATTACAGTAGTCTAGCCGGCTCGATATGAAAGCATGAATAAGCTTCTCGGCATCATTTTGGTTTATGAATGGTCGTACCTTTGCTATGTTCCTGAGGTGAAAGAAAGCTGTTTTGGTCACTTTGTTAATGTGGGAGTTGAAATTCAAATCTGAGTCCAGGATGACACCGAGACTTATCACCTCAGGTTTAATCCACCGGGTTAAACCTCCTAGATTCTTGATTTGCATCTGTCTTTTTAATTTGGGGCCGATAAGTAGGACTTCAATTTTGTCCTCATTTAGTTTTAGAAAGTTGTTGTTCATCCATTTGTTTATTGCCAATAAACAGTTGGTAATGGAGTTTATGGCCTTCGCATCATTAGGTTCAGCGGAAATATACAGTTGGGTGTCATCCGCGTAGCTATGAAAATCTATACTATATTCTCTGATGATGTCACTGAGTGGTAACATATAAAGAGAAAAGAGTAATGGACCTAAACAGCTCCCTTGTGCAACCCCGTAGCAGCTTTCATGTTTCTCTGACATATGGTCTCCTAGACTGACGCAAAACTTCCTTCCTCTAATATATGTTTTGATCCAGTTCAATACACAGTCAGAGAACCCAATAAGATTTTCAAGTCTATTGATTAGGATGTCGTGATCAATGGTATCAAATGCTGCACTAAGATCTAATAGGATAAGGATAGAAACTTTATTTGCATCAGAGTTTTGTCTGAGGTCGCTAATTATTTTGGTGAGAGCGATTTCAATACTGTGATATTTTCTGAAACCTGACTGAAAGACTTCCAATATGTTATTTTGTTCCAGAAAGGAATTTATTTGGACTAATACTATCTTTTCAAGGACTTTACTAATAAAGGGAAGATTTGATATTGGTCTATAGTTTGCTAGTGTACTGGTATCCAATTTGGGTTTCTTTAATAGGGGCTTTACAACAGCTGTTTTGAAGGCATCTGGGAAAACGCCAGTTCTCAGGGATGTGTTTATGATGTCAAGGACCGGACCTGAGACACTATCAAACACTTGCTTAAAGAATGCAGTGAGAATAGGATCAATATCTGAGGTTGTAGATTTACATTCAATGATGATTTTGGAGAGCTCACTTAGTGTGATACATGTAAAACTGCTCATGGTTAAGTTGCAAGATCTATGGATGTCAATTTCACCTCCAGTAGTAGTGATACTAGATCTGATCGATGTTATTTTGTTCTTGAAGAACTGAGCAAACTCTTCACATTTAGCTGCTGAGGATAGTGGGGGGGCAGGGACAGTGTTTAGCAGCCGGTCAATGGTGGAGAACAGAACTCTGGAATTTCCTGCATTTTCTGTAATAATGTGGGAAAAATAACCTTTCCTTGCTAGACGGATGGTTTTGTTATAGGTAGTTAGTGCATCTTTGTAGATACCGTGGTGGATAGTGGTCTTTGTTTTTCTCCATTTTCTCTCTGCTACGCGACATTTTCTTTTTATTTCACCAACATTTTTATTTCTTAGCCATGGGGAGGTCCTACTTGTAAACTTCTTTTTAGTTTTAAGTGGGGCTACAGAGTCTAACACAGATGATAATGCTTCATTTAGGTTCTCTACCATTTCATTTAGAGAGCAGTCATGACTAGTTGGCTCATATAGAGCAATCTGCTCAGAAAATCTCTCCGTAGCTTCATCGTCTAGATGTCTTTTATGGACTAAGAATTCTTTTGTGGTTTTTGGTAAGATGATTTCCACATCAAAAAGTATACAATGATGGTCAGAGAGCGGTAGATCAGTTATTGAAATATTATTGATGTTTAATCCAGTTGTTATTACTAGATCTAGTGTGTTTCCGTGCTGGTGTGTTGGATCCGTTATGTGCTGAGTTAGATCGAAACTGGTGAGGAGATTTAAAAGCTCAATAGTTCTTTGGTCTGCTTTTTTATTAACGTGGATATTAAGGTCTCCATTCAGGACTATTTTGTCATATCTTGTGACACATAGTGATAATAGTTCAGAGAATTCTTGTAGGAATATTGGTGAGTGTTTGGGTGGCCGATATATAATAACAAACAATACTGATTCAGTTTTGAGCTCTATAGCAAGATAATCAATTGATGTAAATTCACCTAGCTCAGTGATTTTGAACAACAGTTTAGATGAGAAAATAGCTGCGACTCCTCCACCTCTTTTTGATTTCCTAGAAACTTGGTGGAAGCTGTAATCAGGCGGACACACTTCTATCAAAGTTGCTGTTGCCGTGTCATCGTTTAGCCAAGTTTCTGTTAGACAGATACAATCTAAGTTGTTTTCTTTAATCAGCTCGTTGACCAGAAAGGTTTTGTTATTTAGTGATCTGACATTTAGAAGGGCCAGTTTCATCTGTGGGGTATTAACAGGTAAAACTGGGGGAGATATATTTGTAGGAAGAACATGGATAGTTTTCAACCTTCTAGGATGAGTTTTGGGTTTATAACCATGCATTTTACCATGCCATTTGCTGTTTATGATGACCGGTATGTTTGATGAAATAGCATGGTGGCTGTCCTATTGTTGTTTTTCGGGCTGACAGTCCATATTACTGAGTTCATGGGCCTTCACAGCCTCCCCCACAAGGTGGTTTATCCCAGGGGAATTCCTTGGGGTGGTGGAGGTCTGTGCAGGGCCTGTGTCCTTGGAGGAGGCTGTTTGAATGTTCTGTTCTGTTCCATGGGAGGAGGTTTGGGGTGTGTCAGTCTTAGGCACAGCAGGAATAGGGAGTGAGGCTTGATTATGGCTGTTTGAGGTCGTCAAGAGCGCGTGGCTGATGTTTGCTGTAAGTAATCTAGACCCTCTACGGTTTGGGTGGAGTCCATCGGCTTGAAAACGGTCTGCACAATTCCAAAAAACATTGAAATTGTCGATAAATCTCTGGTTGTGTGCAAGACAGACAGATGCCAGCCATGTGTTGAAATATAGGAGTCGACTGAAGATTTCATTTCCTCTGCGAAAACATGCAATCGGTCCACTGATAGACACATTTTGATGTTTGTTTAGAGTGTTCAGTAGCTGGGTGAAATGTTTTTTAAGTATCTCGCTGCCAGTTTTTTTGTGCAGGATATCAAATGAGCCAGTGTGGATGATAATCTTTGCATTGTTTGGTTTATTCTTGAGGATTGTTTGTATCTCTGACGACAGTTCCTCGACTGATGTGTTGCTAAGGCAAAGATTTTCTGTCCTTGCAAGTTTGACAAGTTCTGTCATAGCATCTCCAACCAAGATAGTGGCCATCTGTGGCGTTGTGTTTGCATTCCACACAATTGCTTTATCAGTAGTTATGGGGCCAGTTCTTGGGTTGTTTGGGTAAACAGTATTAGCTACAAGGCTAGTGCTAGCAGCGTTAGCTCCTCTGAGTGCTGATGGGCTGTGGGAAGCCTCGGCATTAGTGCTAGTGGTGTTAGCATACCTTAGTCTTCGGCGATCTTGTGGTAGTGGTTGAGTAGCGCCCCGAGTAGTCCGAGAGGGGCTTAGGGTGAAATGGGGGACTCCCGAGTGCAGCAGATGAGGATCATGATGTGTAGGGGATCCGGGCCCTTTATGCTTGTTAGCAGCACGGATAGCACTCCTGTGCCTTTTGGCCTTGGGTGTGGAGAATTGCTCCCCTTGGAGAGTTTCCAGTGGTGAAAAACTATTTCTGAGCGCTACAGGAGGAGAGGTGATGCGGGAAGAGTTTCTGCCTCGCTTTTTTCGCTTCTTATCCTGGGTGCTAGTCCATTTTTCGTTGGAGGTAGAAGCGGCGCTAGGCCTCTTTGGATTTGTGCCAAGAGCAGGCCATGGCTCATCAGATAGTGACAAGTCCAGGTGAGAGCAAGGTTTGTCGGCGAGGTTTGGCTGAGCAGCAATCCCGTCCAGAAATCGCTCACCATCATAGATCTGGTACAGGACAGAAACCCGAGTCTCCAACCCTGTGATCTTCTTTTTCAAGTTGAGACAGCTTACACAGTCTGGAGAGTCTTCGAGTGTCATGGGGAAGAGTGGCTAAGCTAAGCTAGGGCCCCTAAAGCACTGTAATTTTGTTATCGTCTGCTGTAGGTTGGGTTTGGGGGAGTTGTGGGCCGGTCGCTACTCTTACGGAAGAGCAAGAGCATATGGCATGCAAGCAAACCGGTCAATAAATGAAGTGCCCTGCTCGGCCTGTGTTTGGTTCATAGCAATAAGGTGCAACTAAGGTGTAACTTACAATTTACAATAATTGTCTTCAAAATTTTAGCCATAGTTTACATCAGAACATTCCTCAAGAGCACACTGTTATATTGACAACATGACCAAGCAATTTGACTGCCTTATCCGTAGACATTGACACAAGGACTTGTCATTCTGATGACACTGACATGTTCATTGAAACAGATATTTACTTTTGAGAGATGAAAAAAGGATTTTGAGTAAGAGACTGTCTTTTGAAGTTAATCCATGGAGTTTTGCTATTTGTACGAAATCTTTTGAGGAATGCACTTACTGATTTGCAAATGTTGTGGATGATTCGAGAAATGTAACAAAGCGACTGAGAAAAAATCTAAAATGTCAATGCACTTTTTATCCCAGAATAACAGTAAAAGCTATTTAATAATTGATTTGCAATGCATAGTATACTACACTTTCCATTGTACATGTTACCATAAATTGACAAATTTTATAATGTTATCAAATGCTCACACACTAGCTGCTTTCAGACACACATGTAAGTCCTGATATTCTCCTGATGGGCCGTATGTGTGAACAACATATCCTGACATTTGTACCCTGAAAATCTCCTGAATAATACTACCCCTGAGGTCGTTTTTTCTCCGTAGGAAATGTGAATGACCTTATATGTGAATGAGGAGTAGAAAGTCTGTATTTCTCACACCACTTCGGTGGGCGTGTTGATGCAGCTTCTGCATGTCATTGAGTGGCCCCCTTAATATAATCAGCCTGTTGCTTTTTGTTTGCTGAATGGGTAAAAATATTTAAATGTTGGCACTGCTTAGAGTAATTTGTGGTGAACAAATGTTATGCGTTGTAAAATTATAGGCAAAATGTTATTATATTATGCGCGCAGAAATTTGTTACATTATCGACTGGGGTTTCCACATTATTGCTATGGGTTTAATGACAAGTAGAGGTTGAGCGTGCAAAATGCACAAGCAAAAACTGCATCTACAATTATAACAAACATAAGGACAATAATAGTAAAAGTGAAAAAGCATGTAAAAAAATACTCTCAAGATGTTCTGGAATGTTTCGAAAAATTGAATGTTTAGTCGGCTTGTAGAATTTAGATTAAATCCTCCTTCTTCATTCATTCCTAATGAACAGAGCCTGAACAAAGGAATCAGGGAAAGAGAGACAGAGAGAGAGAGAGGCCGAATCAGAGAGAGAGAGAGAGAGAGAGAGAGAGAGAGAGAGAGAGAGAGAGAGAGAGAGAGAGAGAGAGAGGGACGGACGGACGGACGGACGGACGGACGGACGGACGGACGGACGGACGGACGGACGGACGGACGGACGGACGGACGGACAGACAGACAGTATCAGAGAGAGAGAGAGCTGTAAGAGTAAGACCCTCCTCTTGGCTATCACCTGACTGCAGTATCTGGTTATTGTGCCACATGTCCACTGTTGGAATGCCCTGCTTTAATTACCTGGGGTTAGTCAGGGAGCTGGGACTCAAATTGGCATGGCGGTCTGACAGAGAGGAGCAGATGGAGGAGGAGATTATAGATAGCACCTCTTATATTGAATCAATACACACAGCCCAACATGAATACACACAGCATTCAAATAATATCTTTTTAATACATTAGAATTATGTCTTTGGAAACTTTTTTTTAACCACTTAAAATAAGGATATGGATTTTTGCTATACTATTAACAATGTTTGTTAAAGGTCATTTAAAAGGATGGGTGGTGGTGGACACAAAACACATTCACCCACACAATTACACATACATATATAATAACTGGGACATATTATCATATTAACTTACCGAGTGAGCAACATAATTACAAAATCTATCAGCAAATAAGGAGCAGAGTTGTGTTTCCTACCCTGATAAAAAAATCAAATAAATGTAAACTGAACTGAGACAAACCAGTTGCCCCTCCCAACACTGCAACTTTTCCCCTGTGGCTCATGACTACTTGTCAGCAGCAGAGTGATCTACTCTCCACCTCCAGTGTCAAACTATACGAAAGATGGCAACTAAAAACACAGATATATACTCTGAAAAAAAGCCATCCCAGGAGGAAACTGAGAAGGAAAGAGAAAGGCTGAGAGAGTGAGGCTTAGAGAGAGAGTGGCTAAGAGAGAGTGAGAGAGAGAGGCTGAGAGACAGAGGCTGAGAGAGAGAGAGAGGCTGAGAGAGAGGAAGAGAGGCTGACAGAGAGAGGCTGAGAGAGAGAGAGGCTGAGAGAGGGAGAGGCTGAGAGAGAGAGCGAGAGAGGCTGAGAGATGGAGAGGCTGAGAGAGGGAGAGCCAGAGCGTGCGTCAGAGAGGGACAGCAGCGTGTGGAAAAGATGGGTTGACAACTGACACACACACGTGCACGGTACACACAGCCCTTGACATTTGGACAAAACAGTGTGTCACAGCACTGTGTCCAACTCTCCTACGCTTAATGTCAGTTAGCAGGAAGTGAGAAAAACAGAAACGCACACACACATAACATTCAAGTATGAGTGGCCGCCTGGGACAGAATTCATACTTGGTCTTACACATAATATTATAATCTCGCATACACACCAGTATACTCATACACACACTATTATACTCCTTTTACATACATATGTATGAGAGTGTATAGTCGTGTATGTGAGAGAGAATAGCAGTGTATGTGAGAGAGTATAGTAGTGTATGTGAGAGAGAATAGTTGGGTATGTGAGAGAGTATAGTGGTGTATGTGAGAGAGAATAGTTGGGTATGTGAGAGAGTATAGTAGTGTATGTGAGAGAGAATAGTAATGTATGAGCTAGAGTATAGTAGTGTATGTGCGATAGTATAGTAGTGTGTGTGAGAGAGAATAGTATTGTGTGTGATAGAGTATAGTAGTGTGTGTGAGAGAGTATAGTAGTGTGTGTGAGAGAGTTTGACTGAAACGGAAGTGAGTTTGATTCCTCAGTTCCTGATTGGCTGAGAAAAGAGGCGGTAGCTTCTGGCGCTCAAAATACTGCGCTGTCATCTCACTCTTGAATCTCCAGCGATGTTGTTATGCTGCGTTTGCACCAACAAATTATTTTGTTGCTTGTTCTCGTTGCGGCCTGAGTTTGAGACAGGCTTCCTCTTGTGAACGCCAATTCATTCTCAACCATGGCTGTTCTCTACGTGTTGAGGAAGTACCAGATAAGTCAGACAAAACGACACAGTCGTTTAGGATGCATAATATCACCCGTTCCATAAAATATTCCAATCTAGAAACCTCCGGGAACTCCGGCGTGAGTCCAGGAGCTCTATATCTAAATAATATAAGATGATATAATATATATATATCTTTATAATATGATAATGTAGCGTCACAGGGTTTGGGAGATGGGGGCGGGCCTTAGCGGAGGAGCTCTCGTGGGGATTCGATTTGAAAGATTTGTTGTGGTTACCGGCGTTGTCGTTGTTACCGGTCTTGTGTGTGTTCCAACGGTTTATTATCGGTGGTATCTAATAAATCGCTGTCTAAGCAATACTTCATTCGCTGCCTCTTCCGTGGTCATTTGAACCACGACATGGAGGAGAAAGGGCGTTGTTGACGTTTGCTGACTCCCGGAGCTCCTCCGTCGGGGCCCGGGAGCTCAGCTCCAGGGGCCGGCGGGACCTCCTGCACCTCCTCGCCGGAGGAGCTCCGAGAGTCCGCAAACGGCAACAATCCCTTTCTCCTCCATGTCGTGCTTCAGTCTGGACTTCAGGTTGTTGTGGAAGGACAAGAGACATCCGAGAACCCGACGCAGTCGTGAAGATTAATTTACATTTACATTCAAGGCATTTAGCAGACGCTTTTATCCAAAGCGACTTAAAATAAGTACACTTGTCATAAGAAGTGCAACTATATATCGCTGTCGGTACAGTAAGGATGTTCATAGAACCAAGTGCAAGGACAACAATCGCTAGGCTAACCAATTCCCCGTGTTACAGCAATTATAGCAGCTACTGCAGTTGCTGCACAGTTAAGTACCATAATACAATACAACACAATACAATACAATGTTGCTACACAACATTGCTACACAGTTAAGTACTATAATACAATACAACACAATACAATGTACAATTTTGGCCAGAAGGCTATGCAGAGTCGAGGTGGACTCTGAACAGGTGAGTCTTGAGCCTTTTTCGGAAGATAGTGAGCGACTCTGCGGTCCTGAGAACGGCAGGGAGCTCCTTCCACCACTGAGGTCCCAAAACCGAGAAAAGTTGTGACTTTACTGATCGACATTTGCTAGCTCTTAGCGGTGGCGATACCAGATGTCCAGCTGAGCTAGTTGAGTGGAGGGATCGAGCTGGGGTGTGCGGCTTTCCCAATGCTTGGAGGTAGGCAGGGGCAGTTCCATCGACTGCCTTGTATGCCAGTACCATCGTTTTAAATTTGATGCAAGCTACTACAGGGAGCCAGTGGAGGCCCCCGAAGAGGGGAGTCACATGGGACAAATTCGGTAGGTTGAACACGAGGCGTGCTGCCGCATTCTGGATGCGCTGCAATGGTTTAATCGCAGAGGCAGGAAATCCAGCCAGTAGTGAGTTGCAGTAGTCGAGGCGGTAGATGACCAGTGATTGGACTAGAAGCTGAGCTGCTTCCATTGTACGGAAGGACCGGATTCTTCGGATGTTGTAAAGTGCAAATCTGCAGGATCGGGCCACCACAGTGATGTTTGCGGTGCAGCATGACTGATTGTCTAATACCACACCAAGGTTTCTGGCAGTAGGAGGAGATACAGTGATGTTCTCAACGGTGACAAGTAAGTCCATGTGTGGGCTATCTTTCCCTGGGATTAGGAGGAGCTCGGTTTTGTTGAGGTTAAGCCTCAGGTGTTGGGCGGTTGTCCAGGTGCTGACGTCCACCAGAGATTCCGATATGCGTGTAGCAATCAGGGCATTATCAGATGAGGGGAAAGAGAGTAAAAGCTGAGTGTCGTCAGCATAGCAGTGAGAGGAAAAGCCTTGTGAAGTAATTACAGAGCCCAGAGATCTGGTATAGAGGGAGAACAGAAGAGGCCCAAGTACAGAGCCTTGAGGGACACCAGTTTCAAGCGTGCAAGGTTTGGACAAGGAGCCGTTCCATGTTACTTGATAGGTGCGGTTCGTCAGGTAGGATTTGAACCAGGAAAGAGCAGTTTCCGCAATGCCAAGTTCAGCATTCATCATATAATCTGAAGGCGCACACAGCTTTTGGCCGTTATATTATATATTATACAATACATAGAGCTCCAGGACCCCCCACCGGAGCACCCGGCGTGTTCTAGATTAGAGTATTTGATAGAACGGATGCTATGGTGAAACCTAAACGAGTGCGTTGGTTTTTCCGATGTCTCTGGTACTTCCACAACACGTAGAGACTGGCCATGGTTGAAAATGAATTAGCGGTCACAAGAGGAAGCCTCTCTCAAACTCAGGCGGCCACGCAACCACTTTTTGGTGCGAACGCAGCATAACAACATCGGTGGAGATTCAAGATTTGAAATAACGGCGCAGTATTTTGAGTGCCAGAGCTACCGCCTTAACTGTCAGCCAATCAGCAACTGAGGAATCAAACTCCCTTCCGTTTCATTCAAACTCACTTCCTTTTCATTCAAACTCTCTTTCGTTTCATTCAAACTCATTTCCTTTTTATTCAAACTCACTTCCTTTTTATTCAAACTCACTTCCGTTTCATTCAAACTCTCTAACACACACTACTATACTCTCTCACACATACTACTATAGTCTCTTGCATTAACAACTATACTCTCTCACACTCACTACTATATTCTCTTGCATAAACATATATACTCTCACACACACTACTATATTCTCTTGCATAAACATATATACCCTCTCACACATACACTACTATTGTCATGGTCTGTCGTGTTTTGGTGTGTTTCCCTCCTGTGTTGATTACTGTTCCCTCCCCTAATGTGTCTCAGCTGTTCCTCGTTGTGTTTGTTACTTAAGCCCTTGTCTTTCCTTTGTTCCTGGTGCTATCATTGTGGTTGTTCGTCCTGCGTGTTCCCTGTTCCCTGTTGTCACCTGAGTTCCCTGGTTCCTTGCCATAAATAAAGTGCTGTTCTCGCGAAACCGTCTGCATCTGGGTGCTACCTGCCTGCCTGCACCCTCAACCCTAACAGAATGATAGCACCAACATTGGACCCAGCGGACGCTCAATTTAGCCGTGAGTTGGAGGATTTATTGTGGTTCATAATGGAAGCAATGGATTTCTGGGAGAACATTCCCAGCAGGAAGGAGCAGGAGGCTATCGTGAAACGTACAAGCAGGGCTGTTTCGTCAAGGCCTGAGTTGGAGGACGCCTTGCCCGAGTGGGCTGTGGAGCTGCTCAGCCCCACAGTCTTTTGGCCTGAGAGCTACATGCCGGTGCCACCGGACTTTTGTGACCGGCCTAAGCCTCCACGCTCCTACCCTCAGCCTCTGCCCCCGGTTCCCCGCTACCAGCCTCTGCCTCCGGTTCCCCGCTACCAGCCTCTGCCCCCGGTTCCCCGCTCTCAGCCTCTGCCCCCGGTTCCCCGCTCTCAGCCTCTGCCCCCGGTTCCCCGCTACCAGCCTCTGCCCCCGGCCCCCAGCTACCAGTCTCTGTCCCCGGCCCCCAGCTACCAGTCTCTGTCCCCCCGCTACCAGCCTCTGCCCCCGGTTCCTAGCTACCAGCCTCGGCCCCCGGTTCCCAGCTACCAGCTTCGGCCCCCGGTTCCTAGCTACCAGTCTCTGCCCCCGGTTCCTAGCTACCAGCCTCCTCCCTTGCGGACAATCAGAGTGGGGGTGGTGAGTTTGGGGTACCACCCGGTTCCTCCTGACACTCCAGCCCCCGCACTGACTCCGGTCCCCGAGACCTGTCCGGTTCCTTGCCTTCCAGAGGGGGTCCGCCCTCTACCTGGCCTTCCTCCAGAGGGAACCCGCCCTCTACCTGGCCTTCCTACAGAGGGGACCCGCCCTCTACCTGGCCTTCCTACAGAGGGGACCCGCCCTCTACCTGGCCTTCCTCCAGAGGGGACCCGCCCTCTACCTGGCCTTCCACCAGAGGGGACCCACCCTCTACCTGGCCTTCCACCAGAGGGGACCCACCCTCTACCAGCTCTTCCACTAGAGGGGATCTGCCCTCTACCTCTCCTTCCTCCAGAGGGGACCCGCCCTCCACCTCGCCTTCCTCCTGAGGGGACCCGCCCTCTACCTCGCCTTCGCCGGCCTACTGAAGGTTTCCGCCTTCGCCACTGCTGGCCTTCAGAGGGGTTTCCTTGCCGCTGCAGGCCTCCTGAGGGACTGAGCCCTCATCGTCCTTGCCGCCGGCCTCCTGAAGGGTTCCGCCTTCACTCTGCCTCTGCTTGCCCCCCAGGCCGTCCGCCTGAGGCTCCCTGCCATGCCCTGGGGCAGTTTTCTGGCCGCCCGCCTGACGTCCCTCCGCTCTGTCCCAGTCCATTTTTTGATTCCCTCCTCCTGGCTCCCCTCCACCCACCCGTTTTGGGTTTGACTTTCTTCGTTTTTTTTGCTTGTCGTGGGTCGCCTGGGAGTCGACCCTTAAGGGGAGGGTACTGTCATGGTCTGTCGTGTATTGGTGTGTTTCCCTCCTGTGTTGATTACTGTTCCCTCCCCTAATGTGTTTCAGCTGTTCCTCGTTGTGTTTGTTACTTAAGCCCTTGTCTTTCCTTTGTTCCTGGTGCTATCATTGTGGTTGTTCGTCCTGCGTGTTCCCTGTTCCCTGTTGTCACCTGAGTTCCCTGGTTCCTTGCCTTAGCCTTTAGGCATAAATAAAGTGCTGTTCTCGCTAAACCGTCTGCATCTGGGTCCTACCTGCCTGCCTGCACCCTCAACCCCTAACAACTATACTCTCTCACATACATTACTATTCTCGCTCACGTACACTACTATACTCTCTTACATACACTACTATTCTCTCTCACACACACTGCTATACTCTCTTGCATAAACAACTATACTCTCTCACACACACACACTACTATATTCTCTTGCATAAACAACTATACTCTCTAGCATACACTATTATACTCTCTCACACACTACTATACTCTTTCACACATACTACTATAGTCTCTTACATTAACAACTATACTCTCTCACACACACTACTATACTATCTCACATACACTACTATTCTCTCACACATACCCAACTATTGTATATGCTCTCTCACACACTACTATGCTCTTTCACACACTACTATTCTCTCTCAAATACACTACTTTACTCTCTCACATACACTACTATACTCTCTCACATACACTAGTGTACTCTCTCAGATACACTACTATACTCTCTCACATACACTACTATACTCTCTCACATACACTACTATTCTCTTTCACATACACTACTATACTCTCTCTCTCTCTCTCACACACACACACACTCAGTCGACACAGTTATTTCTGTATATCATAAACCTAAGATACCAAACACAAGTCCACACACACACGCACACACAAACCCACACACACACACACACACACACACACACACACACACACACACACACACCCAAAACCAATGATGTGTATGTAAACTTGGCAGGTGGTTCACACATTCACACCAAAAACACACACACACACACACACAGAAACGCACATGCACACACAAATACACACAAACACACACACACACACACACACACAGACTAACACACACACACTCTAACGGGCCACATGAAGAAAGACAGGTTATGTGGAGGAGGCCAATGCAGACTGGCAGGTCAGCCTGCATGTGTTCACACACCCCTCTGCCCTCGGGCACACCAAGCTGCGACGCACCCGGGACATGTTGATGCAAACAATGAGAGTTCATGTCTTTCATCATGGAATCCAAACAAAGCAGACTAACATGGGGAGATTGGGGAGAAGTGGTTCCCCAGCCATGAAGAGAGAGTCAGCAGAGGAATCAACAACCACATTAACACACAATCTCTCTCTCAGGCACATACATACACACATACAGACCTTTATTGCTGACAAGGCTGTATGTGTGTGTGTGTGTGTGTGTGTGTGTGTGTGTGTGTGTGTGTGTGTGTGTGTGTGTGTGTGTGTGTGTGTGTGTGTGTGTGTGTGTGTGTGTGTATGTCTGTGCCTATAAATCTGAAAAGTAGGGCAAGGAATGAAAACCTCCATTTCTCATTTAGTTAAGGACGTTCTATTTTGGACAAACACAAAAACACAAAGACACCGGATAACACATGTAAACAGAGGATACCGAAAATACTGCCATGAACACTGCTCATATCTGACAGGAATCAGGTGATCCATGCAGAGGAAGTGTGTTAAAACAGTCCTGATGGATGAATATTTTTTGATAAAACATAGACCCAACACAATTCTAAATAAAATTCACACACCGGCACCGGCACACCGACGGCCTCACAAACACACACACAAACACACACACACATACAAACACACACACACACACACACACACACACACACACACACACACGCACACACACACGGTTATATCAATGCTCAACTGAAAAAACGATAGAAAACAAATCAGATGAGTAAGGCATTGGAAAGAGAGTAAGTGATAGAAAGAGAGAAAGTAATTCACTGGATATGATAAGTTAATATCATACATATTATAATAGCAAACCTGTGATGTGTGCAAAAGACACATAAAGGATCAGTAAAAATTATATTGTTTAGTAGTTAGTTTTTATTTGCACATACATGCAACATATAATTCTTATGTAGTCAGGCTTCTGTAGATAGTTTCCAAATAATTTTCTGCAGAAAATGTGTTGAGTGCTGTAGTACAAAGTGAGGTTGAAAATGATTTTTAATAAAGCCACGTTAAATGGCCTAAATCAAGTGAAGGGATTTGAACAAAAGTTCAAAAGTCTAAATGGATAAACAATGTAAACATGCACACCATTTAAGAAAAGATAAATGGTTGAAAGCAAATAAAGTAACAGCTGAATGAAAAGCACAAAGCAATGCTAAAAATGCAAGCATGTAAAATGAGCAAGCCAGTGCGTTTTTAAAAGTAGCCCTATAGAGCTTGAAAAACAGCCCAATCTGGCAACACTGCCTTGACGTCCTCCAAAAGTAGCCTAATTTGGAGGGAGAATGTGCCCAATCTGGCAACACTGCTGAACGTCTTCACGTCCAGCGTCAACGTAAATCAATTAGACCAACTGAAAACTAAGCCGGTATGAAACAAAAACTGTGATTCTGAAGAAAGTTTAAATTATATCGAAATTCCCTTTCCATATTATTGAACATACAACTGTGTAGATTTGTTAAATGGTTTGAACGAAGATAAACGGTTGAAAATTGATTTAGTTACACATTAAAAGTTGAAGTCAATGGGCCATTGACTCCCATGTTAAAAAAAATATATATAGTACTTTAAAAGTAGAATATCTTAAAAATTATCAAATATTTAGAATTTGAATGCAGCCTCCAGGTGAAAAATAGAGGAAGGAGATAGGTCCCAAAGTTTGTAAAGAACTAGAAATTGCATTTCCTGCAGAAAACGCGTATGAATGCTGACGGCTGAATGAAAAGCGCAAAGCATTGCTGAAAATGTAGAAATGTAAAATTAATTGAACTGAAAAACTGAAAGTAGTTGCTGAAGCAGTAGTAGTAGTAGCTGAAGTATAAGTAGTAGTAGCTGGAGTAGTCATAGTAGCTGAAGTAGTAGTAGAAGTAGCTGAAGTAGTAGTAGTAGTAGCTGAAGTATTATGTAGTAGTTGAAGTAGTACGTAGTAGCTGAAATAGTAGTAGAAGCTGAAGTAGTAGTAATAGTAGCTGAAGAAGTATAAGCTTAAGTAATAGTAGAAGTAGCTGAAGTAGCAGTAGTATCTGAAGGATAAGTAGTAGTAGCTGGAGTAGTACTAGTAGCAGTAGCTGAAGCTGGAGTAGTAGTAAAGGTAGCTGAAGTAGTAGTAGTAGCAGAAGTAGTAGCTAGTATCTGAAGTAGTAGTAGAAGTAGCTGAAGTAGTAGTAGTAGCTGAAGTAGTAGTAGAAGTAGCTATGTAGTAGTAGCTGAAGTAATATGTAGTAGCTGAAGTAGTAGGTAGTAGCTGAAGTAGTAGTAGAAGCTGAAGTAGTAGTAGTAGAAGCTGATGTAGTAGTACAGGTAGCTGAAGTAGTAGTAGTAGCTTCTACTACTATTTCAGCAACTACCTACTACTTCAACTACTACATAATACTTCAGCTACTACTACTACTACTTCAGCTACTTCTAGAACTACTTCAGCTACTACTACTACTCCAGCTACTACTACTTATATTTCAGCTACTACTACTACTGCTTCAGCAACTACTTTCAGTTTTTCAGTTCAATTCATTTTACATTTCTACATTTTCAGCAATGCTTTGCCTGAAGTAGTAGTAGTAGAAGTAGCTGAAGTAGTAGTAGTAGCTGCTGAAGTAGTAGTAGTAGCTGAAGTAGTAGTAGAAGCTGAAGTAGTAGTAGAAGTAGCTGAAGTAGCAGTAGTAGCTGAAGTAGTAGGTAGTAGCTGAAGTAGTAGGTAGAAGCTGAAGTAGTAGTAGCTGAATTAGTTGTAGTAGCTGAAGTCGGATTAGTAGCTGAAGTAGTAGGTAGTAGCTGAAGTAGTTATATGTGTGTGTGTGTGTGTGTGTGTGTGTGTGTGTGTGTGTGTGTGTGTGTGTGTGTGTGTGTGTGTGTGTGTGTGTGTGTGTGTGTGTGTGTGTGTCCCTCCTCAAGAGAATGGTGGAGCCATTGCGTGTGTGTGTATGTGTGTCAACGGAAATCAATGAGAGCACTGAAAACTATGCCGGTTTGAAACTAAAACTGATTCTGATTTTTTTTTTCAAAATTCCGTTTCGATAGTATTGAAGATACAAATTTGTAGACTTGGTTATGGTTTGAAATTTGACAGAGTTCATTTAAGTGTCAGAATGGACAGACGGCTTCAATGGGACCAACTGTAGATGATGGTTTGAAACTAAAACTGTGATTCTGAAGAAAGTTTAACTGATATCGAAATTCCGTTTAGATATTTTTGAAGATACAGAGTGTAGATTTGTTAAATCTACAATTTTGTCATTGACTCCCATGATAAAAAAAGTGGAAAAAAAGTTGAAAGTTTAAAAACACTAATATATAGCCATCATGTCGTTAAAGAGCTGAAAGTTTAAATATTTGAATGGTTTCTGTAGCTGAAAGTATGGCAGAGGAGTTGAAGCCAAAGAGTATAGATTTCAATATCGAGAGTGTGAATACTACAGCCTTCACACTACTAACAAAGAAGGAAAGAAAGAATAAAACTTATGAAGAACAATAGTTGAGCGCTGCATGCAGCACTCACCTAATTAAAATCGTACATTTGTCAACACATTGTTACCTCTGGTATCTTTTTCTTGAAAGGTTCTACGGGTCCTCAGAGTTTACATCCTTCGCCTTTCAACATCTTTCCCGCATTTCTAGACACAGATTTCATACTCTTTCATGAGTCGTTACACGATAAGCACACACCTGGTGAGAAGACCCGCTGTGTCCCACTTTAAAGCGCATTCATGGCAAGTTCCACTTTCTACTCTTGCGATATGGAGATGTATTTCTATCATGTCCCTCGAGTGTAAACCAGAGCAAATGATTCCCTTTTCCCCAGCAGCGTATTGCTTTGACCCAGTCTTAATCTTATCTATCAGACAACTTGGTTCAAGAAAATACACAGCGGCCCAAGGACCTTCTCAAAATATCAGCCACCCAAAATCGACTATATGTGTTTTGGCATTTACTTTCCAGAACATAAATATATGTTTATATTGTTGTTGTGTTGGTGTACTGGGTAAAACACCAGTGTTCCCCTTGAAGTCTATGTAACATGTCTCGGTCAACACAAATGACATATTTGGATACACAAACAACCAAATTCCATTCCTTATCAATCTTCCAACCTATCATAGGCCGTCCAACCTTGCTTGACCAGCGAGAGTAGATCACTGGACTCCAATACTCTGTCTATGACCTTATTGTCCAAAGGCCTGCGATTTCAGTCTCCGTGGACACCACCATGCTCCTTGGTGAGAATGCCCCTCAGTCTGTTTTTAAGAAACTTCACAGGCCACCTGATTCAAGGAGAGTGTCAGTAGGAACCTCCGGGCGAGACAGGATTAGCACCAGTCAGCAGGTTATATTTTGAGATGAGGTGATGGATGACAATTCGACAGTTCTTAATAAGACCATCGTCGTCCTCTCAGAGTCACTCATGATGGCCACACCGGGCGTCTCTGACCTCTTTCCTATAAACATGGGATGTAATGAGACAAAGTACCTGCCATGGCTCCCACAACCCACTAGCTGTGGGAGCATTGGACGAGGCCCATCAGATCTAGTCATTATCCAAGGCACACATGTAGAATGGGGAGAGGCTAGTGATAGTGGAATGACTATGAAGACCTTTGGAAACAACAAGAAACAAGAGTCAAGAAACGGACACAATGCTGTAACGGTCATCTGGTCTGTTTGATTGTCATAGTCATGATCAAACAATAATAACAATACGATTTGGTGCAATAAGTTCCTTCACTGAAACCTTTTGTTTGCTTGTTTTTTTCTGCCTCTTCCTCTGGCGGGTTGTTCCAAGAACACGCTTACCTCTGCACCTTTATTTATCCACTCACAGCTGGTAGACCTCTGGACGACATGTTCTGGTCCACTTCAGGGATCAACACCAGGGGAAGAGGTTTTGTGTGCACGCAAGTCTACTGGTTGCACATCAATTATTTCAAATGTGATTCACATGCCTTGTTGGATCATCTTTCTGTGCGGAGATGTCAGAGGGCTTGACTGAATTGAAATAAGGATTATTTCCTGGATGTCACCTAACCCTATATTGTCGTGAATGGGTTGGTCGGTTTGTGTGGAAATTGTATGAACCAAGTCACTGATGAAACTAAGGAAGCAAAGTCAATTTAATTCCATCTATTTGCTTAGGTACTTTGCTACTTCATTAACAAATATCATCCAAGGTTAATAACTAATGGGAACAATGAGGGAAAAAATGCAAAGCCATCTTTGTTCACCAGAAATACACCTCCCTTTACCCTCGCCTACTGCTACGATGACATCCCTTGAAATAATACTAATCCTAATATAAATACTATTAACATGCACCGTTATAATAAATAAGACTTGAATTGGAATGATGTCATTATATGGCTGGACCGTCTCGTGTGGTTTGGTTCTGTTTCATCCACCATTACGGACAGCAGCGGTCACATCCAATCTAGCTGTCTGGCGCTGGTGCTGGTTTGTTTACGACCATCGGGGAGCACACCGCCGCCTCGTCTTGTTTGGCAGGAGGGGGGCGAGGAACAACAGCCTCCTTCGGACGCTTCCAGGTAATTGGCTACGGCTTTTCTTAGAATAGCACACACAGTTGCTTACTCGTTGAGACAACCCCGTTTCTTTAGTGCAGTGTTTGGTCTTGATGCTGATTGTATGAAAGACAAAGCACAAAGATGTAAGGGAAAATGGAGAACATTTTAGTCATTGCTGGATTGTTAATTGACGTGCACGCGAGTATAGGCATACTTTATGTGTTGTTTTGTCTGATTGGTTTATTTGTGTGTCTGGGTGTGTGCATGTGTGTCTGCGTGGGTGTGGGTGTTTGTGTCGGTAAGATAATGTTTGTGTTTGTGTGTTTCTTTGTGTCTGTGTGTGTGTAAGAGGCGAGGTACAGCCACTTAATAGAAAATGACAAAAAATACATTAAAGTAAGCATACAAAACGCACAAAAGAGTCTGAGCATACAGCCAACAGTCATATATCTAAGGTGCCCAGCAGAGCGGAAATACAACACAATAGTGCAGGAATAACACAATAGACTACCATTTTCAACTTCTCTATTCAACGCACTACAAAGATGTCCTTCTTATTGCAAAGAATGTCATGCTGCATAACTGATGTCTACGTCCACAGGATTGGTTTATAATGTTATACCTTAACACAAATACGTAGGTCAAAGTCTAGTGCATGTTTTATTACCATTATGTGTAGCAAGCAGATACAAAAAAACAGCGGCTTATAGTTACTATTATAATCACTGACATATAATAAAAAGTTATTTGATTGGTTATTTGTTATTAGCACTGTTCAGATGTCGTGTATCGACGACGTGGCTCCTCTTGTTGAAGATCTGCACAGGAGAGGAGACACTTCCGTATCAAGCCAACAGTTTATATCGTCTTCATCGCGCTATTCTATTCTTGAAATACTCAGGTTAAAATATGTATGAAGAGTGAATACTTTTAAATAAATATGCTGTAAAAATATACTATCATGAGTTCAGGAACAGGATAGGTTTGTCGGTTAAAAATAATTAATATCTCATGCGTTGAAGTATTGAGTGGGAGGGAAACATTAACTATTAACACCTTGGTCCAGGATTCGGTAACACAAATATATATATATATATATATATATATATATATATATATATATATATATATATATATATATATATATATATATATATATGTATATATATATATATACATATATATACGCTCTAGGGTAATAGTGAATACCTTATTGGTCGCTCAGGAAGGATATATTTCTACATTTTTCTATTTTATAAGGGAAATGTCAAGAAAGGATATAAACTCTGTGGACCCGTAGAAACTATCAAGAAAAGAATAACCAGAGGTAACAATGTGTTGTTACGATTTTAATTCAATTTGTGTTGCACAAAACTTACTTGGAAACTATCTACAGGAGCCTGACTACATAAGAGTTATATATTTCATATATGTGCCAATAAAACTACTTGTCAAAACAATATAATTTTTTACTGATACATTATTGTGTCTTTTGCACACATCACAGGTTTTCTATTTTAATATTGATGATATTAACTTTCTCTCTTTCAATCACTACCTCTTTTTCCAATGCCTTTCTCATCTGATTTGCTTCATGTAGTTTTTTTCAGTTGAGCATTGATATAAATGTGTGTGTGTGTGTGTGTGTGTGTGTGTGTGTGTGTGTGTGTGTGTGTGTGTGTGTGTGTGTGTGTGTGTGTGTTGAATTGTGTTGGTTCTATGTTTAATCAATCAATATTCATCCATCAGGACTGTTTTAACTAACTTATTCTGCATGGATCACCTGAGCCCTGTCAGATATGAGCAGTGTTCAGGGCGGTATTTTCATCTGTTTACATGTGTTAACCAGTGTCTGTGTTTTTGTGTGTATCCAAAATAGAACATCCTGTGTTTCAACATCTATCAAACAATGAATATTTATTGTCGAAGTCGATTTTTTTTCAAACAAACAAAAAGAGACCATCATTTGGTAGGAAATCAAATTCCCATGCCCAGACGTTCGTTTTCAATAGTTTAGTAAGATAAGAAAATGTAATGAAAGCGAAAAAGCTAGGAGAAATGGGCAAAGTATTTGCATCAATCAGAGGCCTTGCTTACACAAGCGTTTAAATGTCTCTTTAAAGCCAAATTTAAAATGGTTGTGAGATTGCAACCGTTGTCATTTAATCAAGCTTGACTAGCGATAGGTTCTCGCCTAGAAAGAATCTCTTACAGAATGTTCTCAGATCAGACGTCCCAGATCCTCACGCAATACACTAGTCATAGGCAAATATAGCTGGAAAATGACTCCTTTTCTAACTATAAACATTTCATAGCATTTCTATTGATAAACATGATTTAAGACATTATCCAAAGCAGATTAAACTGTACACCATGGCCATGTAAACAGGTGAATTTCTTTTATTCTAGATACAACTGAAATAAAAAAACGGAACCTAGATAATTATCGTGTTTAAACAGGGAAACACAACAAAAAGTAAAAGGTGTGGTAGTAAACAAGTGATATAATAAAGAGGGGGTGAATCCAGACCTCCTTGAGTCCAAAGGTAGGAAAGGGGAAGGCTGTGGGCCGTTTTAAACCTGCTCATCCTTGACTGGGGAGCCGTCACACTGGCTGCAACCGAATGATGACATTTAGAGTGGACACACACACACACACACACATACACACACACGCACAAACAACGAAACGTTGTGGTATGAACACCCGAATAGAATAATTGTCCAATAATCATGCTGTACATGTCCACACATACACACACACACACACACACACACACACACACACACACACACACACACACAAGCACATTGATTTAACATGTGTGGGGGACGGGGGACGGGGGGACGTGCCTCCACACACACATGCATTAATAGGCAGTATCATTAAGACACCAGGAAAATATGTTGATGCAAGACATAGCCCAGGGCAACCTCCTTCAAGGACATCCTTAGTATCCTCCATGGACTCTTTAAGGTTTTCCCTTCACTGTGATCTTACAGCAGCGTAAACACAGATGGGGCTCAAACTACTGATGATATGGTAAGGTTCATCAGCATGGAACCAAACACTGGGAAGGAACCATCGTGTAAGCTTTTGCTCTGGTCTCCCTTTTAATAAAATATGCATAAAAAACAAAAGATTATTTTGTGTAACGTCTTAACCTTTTGCAGTGATTGATTTTTCTCAGCAGAACGTGATTCCATGATTGGAGCACGGCAGCAGTGGCTTTCTAAACCTTGGCTTGACATTGGCCTGATTGTATCAGATAAAGACTCCATCCAGGCGCCACATCTCCACTCATTAGTTTAAAGGTCAGTCACAGCCACAGTCAGAAAATGCCTCCTCATTTACATCAGTGGGCACAAACGCACAAATGTGTACACACAAATGTCCATACACGGATGCACTAACGCACGCACACACACACACACACACTACGGCAGAAGGCATTCACACAGGTACGGTAGAGGACAGAAGTAGAAGTAGAAGCGGGGCGGATGCCTGGCTGCGGGTCTCCTTGGGATAGGCAGTACTTTGGACACATCACCTCTCAATTCCTATCTATTTTGAATCACGCACAGGACGGCTGGGTTTTTCTCTGGGATCCCCTCGCCATAGCTCTCCATTCCGGGAACACACTTTCCATGTCTCAACGTCTCCTATTGAGTCCTGGAAGCATATATATACCTTCCAGAATCATGTTCGGTTATCGTCAAGGGGTGAAGCAGCAGCAGTTGCGTGATCAAAACTCCCTTGTTGTGCAGAGTTGCACTCCCTCTCCATTTTTAATCTGCCTATCTGCACCCTTTCCTCTCTGTTCCCTCCGTCCTTCTCTCCCCAGCTGTCTCTCTCAATTTCTCTCTTCTGCTTCCTCTGTCTGGGTCCCTCCCTCTCCCTCCGTCTCCCTCGATCTTTCTTTCTCTCTCTTGCACTCTCTGTGCCTCTTACTCTGTCTCTTAATCTCTCCCTTAATTCCCCCTCTCTCCCTCACTCCGTGTCTCTGCCTCCCTCTCCATACATTTATTTCTTCAGCGATAAACTTGAGACTATGATCATGACTTGCGTGAACAATCTATGTTGAAATGTATAGGGAGTGGCTGTTAGGTGCAGAGAGGCCTTTGAAGTCCTTTGACTTGAAGGGGGGAGGGGGGGAAGTAAACTGCATGCAACTCCATCTGCTCCAACAGTAAAGCAATGGTCCAACAATGGTTCCTCTCCCTTTCAGCCCCTCTCAGTCATTCTGCCTCCCTTGTATATGTTGTATATTCCAAGAGAGGAAAGGTCCTTGAGATGTGAAAAGGAAGAGAACCATAGATAGTGCTTTTGTCCCCATGCGATGCTATGTGAGTTTTGAGATGGTAAACTAGCAAAGGAATGATTCATATGAATATGAAATATGAAATATACATTCTCTCCTTCCTTTAATATCTTACTAATAGCAGGCCTATGTCGCAACAGTTACTCAAGTAACTCATGTGCGCATGTGCCAAGCAGCCTGCAGCTCACACAAACACACACAGCACGCTCAAACGCAAACATACACCGCAAGCACACACATACACACCGCATGCACACACACACGCACATGCGCACGAACATACATGGAAACACGCAAACACACACGCACGCGCACACAACGTACGTCAAAACAAAGGCAGCGACACAGATGCCTCATGCCCACTGCACCGTCAGTCAAAGGACTGGGAAGGCGTGGCTGACGGATGGGGGAGGTTTCCAGGGTCGTCAGAGCCCGAGTAGTGTCACAGTGCTTAAATTTGCATACGTGATCTGATTGGATGACGGATCCGTCGCTGCCGAAAAAGTTGATCATTTTTCAACTTTTTGACGGAGCCTTCAGCGCACGGATCCACAATGCATTGCGCGTTCGTCCCCATTCAAACTCAATGGGGATCAGTCAACGGACGGAGGCAGTGGGCACGAGGCATTACGCCTCGTGCCCAATGCCTACTACTCGGGCTCTGACGACCCTGGAAAGCCCCCTCATCCGTCAGCCACGCCTTCTGAGTCCTTTGACTGACGTTGCATTGGGCACGAGGCATAAGGCCGTGTTCACATCTAGCGCCCTATTTTAATGGTCTGAAACGCAAGTGAGTAGCGCCAAGCGCAAGTAGCTTTGTGGGCGGTTCTACGGCGATGTCGCTAATGGTTCTACTTAATGATATACGCAATATATTATAAACATTGTTTCTTATCAGTATTGCATGCATTATCGTTATTGACTTGTGTTCCTAATATGCATGTGTCCCCCCGTTAATATACATTGCCATGGACTGTATTATGCGTTACATGTTTTGTTTGCGTGTGTTTAAGCAGTTGCGTGTGTGTATGTGTAACGCACACACGCGCGCCCGCATTCATTCTTTTTTACATTCACTTGCGGTAAAACAATGTTTTCTCACGATCAAATACTCATCAATCCTAAGTTATGGGCATGTACACGATGTCTGTGTCAAGAAAATATGTGTTTGCTGTACGGTGTTTGCAGATGCATTGATTTAGAGTACAACTTATTACCGCTGTATCAGCTGTTCTTTCCCAAATAATTTACCACGCATGTGTGGCTAGGTAGATGAGAGAAGCAAAGTGTATGCGCGAGGTGCACAAGCAACAATATGCATGCGCCCTTAAAATAGCATCTGAACAACGCTCCACTGACTTTAAACCAGGTATTTTCTGGTTTGTGGCGCAAGTGGGATCTGAAAATTCAAAATAGCAACAGGGAACGTTTGCGCCAGAACACGCCTCCTCCTTTCGCCGAGCCGCCCCTTGGGGCGCAAGATCATTCCCTAATTTACCGACGTGTGGCGCAGGAGGCCGCTTTCTATAGACTGTAGAAATTGTGCCACACGCGCCGCACGCTCTGCGCCAGTTGCAAATTAGTAACGACACATGCGCCAGTGATTAAGTCAATTGCACCGGATGCAAGATAGGGCCCCTAGTGTTTTTTGAGTGTCAATGCTCCACTAACCCTAACCCTAACCCTAACCTCCACTTGATTGGTCAGTTGCCAAAAAGACGCCTGACGTCGGCCGCTTTCTTCCTGAA
This sequence comes from Gadus macrocephalus, assembly GCF_031168955.1. Lineage (NCBI taxonomy): Eukaryota > Metazoa > Chordata > Actinopteri > Gadiformes > Gadidae > Gadus > Gadus macrocephalus. Next base: position 3,676,691 of record NC_082386.1, read on the forward strand.
AGTTGAACTTTTTTCAACGCTCTGTATGGCAGAAAAAAACGCTGGGAGAGGCGTTTACAAAAAACGGTTGTGACTTTTTCCAGAAACGCTCTGCTCCATAGGAATATAATGTAAAACATTTAAAAAACGCACACGCACGGGCACTCACCTCAGCGACACTCGCGCAGGTAATACGTTACGTTTTTAAACATAACGTTCCGCCATCGCCACACGCGCATCGAAGAACACACGCACACACACCGCAGCGACACTCACCCTTAAACATAACGGCTCCGCCATCGACAAACTCTCCCAGTTAACACGTTCTGTCTATAGACTGTAGAAATTGCGATAAAAGAAGGGAAGAGACAATTTCTGACCTTGACAAGCAACGGCGGGTCGTTAATTTTGTCATATAAAAACGTTAAATTCCAACATCGCACCGAACGGCAGATCAACACATAAGTCACATGATCTTAAAGAGACAGTGTCCCTATAACGCAGAACGAAAACGAAAAACACTGTGTTGCTCAAATTTAAAATTAATCTCCTCCTTGAGCCTCCCCAAATGACTTGCGATATTGATATCCCCCCTCCCCCCTGCGGACTGTTTTAGTTGTTTTTATGTTTATGTTTTGTGTGTACGCTATCTGTTACTGTAGGCTACTGCTGCCTGTATTGGCCAGGACACTGGAAGGGATGTTTAATCTCAATGATGATTATTATTTTCCACTAATCAATAGTAGTTGCCGTGCATTTTAAAATGTCAATGCACTTTTCAGCCCTGAATAATAGTAAAAGCTATTCAATAATTGATGTGCATGCATAGTATACTACTCTCCTGGCTTGGATCCTATCTCTCCGACAGACATCAATTCATCGCCATCAACAACTGTCAGTCAGCCACTACTCCTCTCATCCACGGTGTCCCCCAGGGTTCTGTGCTTGGTCCACTCCTCTTCATTCTGTACATGCTTCCTCTTGGTCAGATCCTTCGTCACCATGGACTCCGGTTCCATTGTTACGCCGATGACACACAGCTTTACCTCCCCTCCAAAACCATCAGTCCTTCCACCCTCTCAACCCTCTCCAACTGTTTGACTGACATCAAGACCTGGATGCAAAACAGCTTTCTCAAACTCAACTCCAACGAATCCGAAATCCTCATCATTGGTCCTGACACCCTCACTCACTCCACTCTGAACTTCACCCTTAACATTGACGGCTCCACCATCACCCCCTCCACCAAAATCCGTAACCTTTGAGTTATCCTGGACCCCACTCTCTCCTTCCTCCCCCATGTTAACCATATTACCAAAACTGCCTTTTTCCACCTCCGAAACATCGCCCGCCTCCGCCCCAACCTGTCAACTACCGCTGCTGCGACACTCATCCACGCTTTCATTTCATCCAGGCTTGACTACTGCAATGGTCTTCTCTACGGCACCACCAACAAAGTCCTCAAAAAACTTCAATATGTCCAGAACTCAGCTGCACGCCTCCTCACTGGTACCCGCTCCAGAGAACACATCACACCTGTCCTCCGTGAACTCCATTGGCTTCCAATTAAACACAGAATCAACTACAAAATCTTACTCATCACCTACAAAGCCCTCAACAGCCTAGCCCCCCCCTACCTTGCCGACCTCCTCCATCACCACGCCCCCTCCCGATTCCTCAGGTCCAATTCTGCCAACCTGCTACAAGTTCAACGGACTGAGCGACGGACTTGGGGTGATCGGGCCCTCTCAGTTGCTGCCCCCACCCTTTGGAATTCACTCCCCTCCCACATCAATGTCTCTCCAACCCTCTCTTCTTTCAAATCTGCCCTCAAAACATACCTTTTCACACTAGCCTTCCCCACCTAACTCCCACCTTATTCTTCATGTTTAACCTCTGTTTTTCTTTTATTCCTAGTCTGTCTTACATAGTTTTGATAGGGCAATATGTAAAGCGTCTTAGAGTACCATATTAAGCGCTATATAAATTTCATTTATTATTATTATTATTGTTACACTTTCCATTTAACAATTACCCATGTCACCATAAATTGACTAATTGTATAATGTTATCAAATGCTCACACACTAGCTGCTTTCAGACACACATGTAAGTCCTGATATTCTCCTGATGGGCCGTATGTGTGAACAACATATCCTGACATTTGTACCCTGAAAATCCCCTGAATAATACTACCCCTGTGGTTGTATTTTCTCTGTAGGAAATGTAAATTATCTTATATGTGAAATAGGAGTAGAAAGTCGATAGTGTTGTAGGCGTGTTGATGACGCTTCTGCATGTCATTGAGTGGCCCCCTAAATGATAATCAGCCTGTTGCCTTTCGTTCGCTGAATGGTTAAATAATATTTAAATGTTGGCACTTCTTTTAAGAGTAGTAACATGGTAAGACTTATAACATGGTGAACGAATGTTATAAGTTGAAATATTATCGGCAAAATGTTATGATATTATACGCTCAGAAATGTGTTACATTATCGATTGGGGTTTCCACATTATTGCTATAGGTATAATTACAACTAGAGGTTGAGCATGCGCGAAAACTCTAGTTTTCATTAAATCTAGGGCATTTATTTCTCTATTTGTCTACAGCCCCATTCTCTCCGGTCACTTTGACATTATGAATCGTGAACGCTTGAGAAAGCTCAAGAAAGGAGAAGCACCACATGATATGGAGCAAAGGGTTTCCAAAATTGTGGCGTCTGTTTTGTGTCAGCACCTCTGTTTCGACTCAGTGATACTGTTGCCTTCTGCTGGCTATTCAGTGTTTTATCCACCTTTGGCCTGTACTACGAACCTCGATTAGTGGGTTAGCGAGGTATGTTGCGCTTAAAGCCTGGGTTAGCTAGGACATGAAAGTCTATCTCTTTTAGCGTCGCTGTATCACCATGGCGACTTATGCTCTCAACCAAACCTGGTCGGAAGCAGGTTTTCAGCTAAGTCTATCGAGTTAGATCGGGCTGCGCAGCTACCTAGCCCCTCCTTTGACAATAGCGTCACCATTTCTGGGTGTTCCCGTGGACCTCGGAGCCTACCGTGCAGGGGTCTCTCCGCAGAGGCTCTTTCGGGCCTCTGTCGGCCCGAAAATGTATATTTTCCAAAATCTGCAGATCTCAGAATAATAACATTGATCATGGTAGGCCTAATAATATAGGCCTATCGCAATTCGAGAACATTCGTTAGCCTGCACAAATAAATTAGAAAAATAGCCAAAATATGTATCCCTCCTCTATAATGCACACTGAATGAAGAATATACATGTTTTCTCTTTCCTAGCCAAAGTTATAGGGGGAACGCATATTTTGTCAGACTGTACTTTCGACCTGACAAAATATGTTCATTGTACTAAAATGTGTTAATTTTTAATGGTGATAAATGCGGCTGAAACAGGTGCATTCAAAAAATTGTAACATTAACATTTTAATAGATCATTAGGGAGAGTGGGGTAAGTAGTGCCCATTTTTACTTCAAGTGCCCTTAAAGCAAGGGGATAAGAGTAATGCCTCCAACTAAGATATCTACATATAGTTTAGGATGTTGTGCATCCCTGGGAACAATTACTTTGGATCTCAAACAAACTGTTTGAGAAATACAGCTTTAGAAAAAAAAGTGGTTTTGTGGCACATCTTGCCCCCGGTACGGGGTAAGTTGTGCCATTAGAGAGAATACACTGGGGTAAATTGTGCCATTGATAATTTAAGTAAAACAGATCATTTTAATATCACAAATGATAATTCTACATAAAAGCAAGACAAATTCAATACAAATTACTTGTTTAACTTTTATTTAAAGTTTTAACAACATCAAAGGCCACTTTTCTATAACAAGGCCTATGCCGCCACATGAACACCTAATTGAGTCTTACACTTCACAGATATGAACTTCTGCTCCTTTCTGGCTGTACCACCAAGTTTTGTGATGTGGGTAGTTTCTTGAGCATATCACCTCTAGGGATGACTCCATCATTCTCTCTAAATGTGAAGATGGTCTTTCCATCAACAGACCTCTAAAGGTGCGGACACACCAAAAGCGTATCCCGCGTACCATGTACGCGCGTAACCCAGCTAAAATGTTGCTTGACCATTTTGTGTCAAAAATGGTCCTACATACGCGCCTGTGGCTGCGCTGGATTTAGGAGTCCGAGGAAGGAAACCCAAACGCCGCCGTGTCTGGGTGCATGATAGAGCTTGAATCGGGTTAGATTAAATAATCTCGGATATAAATAACAATAATCGGGTTAAATAACTTCACATGGTGTGTCTGGTGTGTTTCCAGCATTCGTAGTGTTGATCGGCAGAGAAATAGTCCGCCAAGACGTTGAGGTTGCTTAGCAACCAGAGACTCTGTCCATGCAAGTGAACGGAGCGTTCACTCTTCGTCATAACTATCAAACCAAACATCCTTCACATTCACCGAGTGAACATTATGAAAGTAAAATGCACATTTCTCGCTAAAAATGTTTACATAAACGCATTTAATGGCGTAACTATGTTACTATTTCCACCCAGAATAAAGAAAGATGTCGGCCGTATGCTTCTGTGCAAGGGTCACTACTCTCTGCCAGTGACGTCGGGTCAAGCTCCACGCTGATTGGCTATTGCGGCTAAGTATCACGCGTATGAGCGTAAAAAGTTAAAAGTTAAGTTACTCTGGACATCTGAACTCTCATTATCGGTGGCATCACTAAGTGGAATCGGAAAGTCACTCTCTTCTGAGCTACTGGAGAGCACTTTATTTTTGGGTTTGGTTGGTTTTGACCCTTTCAGGCCCCCCTTCTTATTTCCACTCCTTTTCTTCATTTCAGCCTGTTTCTTTTTTCTGCTGTGCGTCTTCTCCAGGCCATCTTCTGCTTCGTCATTGGTGGTGGAATGTACTTCTGAGTTACGGTTCACGTTGTTTTCTTCTTGGTTGTTTTCTTCTCTCTTTCATTCTTTCCTTTGCCTGTTCAGCCTTTTTACCTTCTTTTTCTTTGTGAGCTGTCTCCAACTACATCTTCTCAGGTGTGTCGGTCATGATTCTAGTTTTCACTTTCTTTTTTACAATTCTGTTCTTTCTTTCTGTGGCTTTTGGCAAGGGAAGAATGACTTCTGGAGACACATAACCCAAGTGAGCAGATTCATCACACATCTTTTCATGGTAATCCTGCAGATCTTCTCCTTTCCAACCTGACGTATCGTCTTCCCCTCTTGCACCTCTTTCACTGCTCTTTCCAACTCCTCAAGAGGAGTTGGAACCCTGTCTTGTCTTCCATTTGTATTTGCGTGGCATGATGGTCTAAGAATATCACATAGTTTTAGTGATCAAATGTAAGAATACAATGTACAATAACAATAAAATACAATAAAGTAATATATAGTAGAAAAAGCATAAGTTGGGGTAAGTTGTGCCACTGGCACAACTTAACCCAGGCCCTTTGGCACAAATTACCCAGACCCACCATTTTGAAAAAAAATGCATCCCCCAGCTGTTTTGAGCAAGCATCATGTTAACTGTATGGACTCATGGGGCCCTATTTTAACGGTCTGAAACGCAAGTGGAAAGCGCAAAGCGCAAGTAGCTTTGTGGGCGGTTCTACGGCGCTATCGCTATTTTACAGGCGGATAAATGACACTTGTGTCGCGGCGCAAGTGTCAAAAGGGTTGGTCTGAAGCAGCCTAATTACCCGTAGGTGTGGTTTGGGCGTAACGTCCAACAAACCAATGAGAGTGCCAGCTCCCATCCCCTTTAAGAGCCATGAGCGCATTTGAATCGGACGAGTTGATATTTTGACAGCGCGTCTGCAGTCTCCGATGAGACAGATGCACATGAATTTCAAACTGCAAATGGCTCAGTTTATTGCCAAATAATATGGCCTAATTCACACATGGAATAAGGGGTTTTCTTCCACAACTTCAGAAATACTGAGTCCTCAAATAAATTTCGCCAAAGAAAACGTAAATAATATAACATATGATATGCGGTAACTGATCTATTTAATGAAATACGCAATACATTATAAACATTGTTTCTTATCAGTATTGTATGCTATCCTAATATGCATGTGTCTCCGCGGTAATAGACATTGCCATTGATTGTATTATGCGTTACGTGTTTAGTTTGCGTGTGTTTAAACAGAGCACACACGCGCGCCCGCATTCATTCATTCTTTTTAACACTCACTCGCGGTAAAACAATGTTTTTCACGATCAAATACTCATCAATCCTAAAAGTTATGGGCATGTAGGCCTATACGATGTCTGTGTCAAGAAAATATGTGTTTGCTGTACGGTGTTTGCAGATGCATTGATTTAAAAGTAGGCTACAACTTATTGCCGCTGCATCAGCTGTTCTTTCCCAAATAATTTACCAAGAATGTGCGGCTAGGTAGATGAGAGAAGCAAAGTGTATGCGCGAGGTGCACAAGCAATCCGTATGCATCGCATGCGCATGTAGGCTATGCATCCGCCCTTAAAATAGCATCTGAACAACGCGCCACTGACTTTAAACCAGGTATTTCCTGGTCAGTAGCGCAATGGTATTCAGCAACGGCAAAATAGCGTTTGCGCCAGAACACGCCTCCTCCTTCCGCCGAACCGCCCCTTGGGGCGCATGATCAATCCCTAATTTACCGGCGAGTGGCGCTGGTGGGAAAAGAACGCTCTGCGCCAGTTGTAAACTAGCAACGACACATGCGCCAGTGACTAAGTCACTTGCGCCGGATGCAAGATAGGGCCCATGCTGTAGCTTACTAAATCACTAAAACATGTGTGAACTGTTTTCAAAGTTGTCTATAGTGGTTCAAACACAGCAATCAAAAAACCTTAATCATAGAAATTTTACTTTTGAGGGCAAAAAAATGTTTTCTGAATTTAAATGTGCTTATCTCTCAAGCCATGTGTCTCCCATCTTTGCAGGTTGAGTGAAATGGATGCCCCTTCAAAAATATGTGGTCACATGACCAACTATGGTTTTCTAGAAAACAGGGGTGGCACTACTTGCCCCTTGGCACAAATTACCCCACTCTCCCTATAGTGATTATGGCCTTTAGAAAAAAATAAAAGGGGTGGTGGGGTAGAGCACTATAGGCCCCTGGCCAAAACCTTTTTTTTTTTTTCTACATTACTTTTAATTTTATACTTTACGTAGTTTTGAAACCAGTAATTTTTAACTTTTGCCTCATTAAAAAGCTTGAGTTGATACTTCAACTTCTACAGAAGTCTTTTTACCTTAGCATCTATACTTCTACCTGAGTAATGAACGTGAATTCTTTGACACCTCTGCTCAGCCTATATGTATCCTGTTCCGTTAGTGCCACTATATCCCAGCATTTGGTCTGGGATTACCTAGCCCTTTTACACTGCTTTGCATTCTGCCTGCCTGTCTGCCTGTCTCCCTGCCTGCCTGTTTCTCGGTTTTTGGATTTTGCCTGGTGATTTGGATTATCCCCCCAGAATTCTGACAGTTCCTCGGTTTTGGCCTTTGCCTGCCCCTGGATTATACTCTTAGGACGGTGGCCTGGTCAGTCTTCCTTTGTTTGGACTTTCTCTTTTTTAGACTACAGCAGTCTTATGCAATGTATTTGTGTTTTTACATTTTTCCTGTGAGGCAAGAGTTTTGTTTGTTATGAATAAAACTGAAGCCTTGCTCTAACTCAAATAAATAATATGACCTTGTGCTTTTTGGGTCTGTGTTTCATCCATACTTGACCAGTGTGGTCCTCGGCTCCATCTGTGTTTGACTACGCTCCATCTATGGGACAATAGCCACGTTTACATGGACACCTCTGATCCGATTAGATTACTTATCGGAATAGATCTATTCCTACTAATTCAGAGAGAGAGCAGAGAGAGAGGTCATGTTTCCCGAAGCTCCGCTAGGCATTGGAAAAAACTACTTAATTCATCGTTCAGATCTACTTTATCTTATTTTATTTACCTAACAGTATATAGTTTGTTTCCGTCGTCCTCAATCGCTCGATTCAACAATACATTTTGGCACTTTTTACTCCCGGATCAGACCGCAGAAAAAGCCTTGGACTTTCCTATCGCCAACATGCCTCTGTATTCGGATATCTCAGGCACGGAGACTGGGAAATGCACAGACTGCGCCAAACTGAAACAGACATTGGCTTTAATTGAAAAGAGACTAGCAGCAGTAGAAAAATGCAAAGGACTATCACAGGATGCAGTGCCGATGGGTGAGTTTGCTGAGCTCACTCAGATACAGCAAGATGATCAAAGCTACACTGTATCCTTCCCGAAGCTGGACAAGAGAGAGACAGTTCCAGCTGCGTCTCACTGTGAGACATACCAAAGTGAATCAACAAGTTCACTCAACACCAAATGCTAAGCTACCCAAAGCTAAAGTTACATGTATCAGCCGGATTAGCCCGTCACTCAAATCAACCCTGCCACTGAAGAACCGGTTCCTGCCACTTCAAGAGTCCACGAACGCGCCTGCCACCGATGCACCCCTGAGCCCCGAGATGCGTCCGGACGGACAGTGCGGACAGAGACGGAACAACCAGTCGCCACGGAGGCGGGCTGCGCATGTGTCTGCCACCGTCCAACAAGGGCCCATCTCAGAGAAAGCAGATGAACCAGACACTCTGATTATAGGAGACTCAACTATCAAGGATATAACCGGTAAGAAGATCAAAACATGCATCTTCCCATATGGAATGGTTAGTGATATCAACCATAAACTAGCCAAAATCATATTGGAAAACCCCAAAATCTCACAGATTATTGTGCATGCAGGATTTTATGATATTCAAAGAGAACAGTCAGAACTTCTGAAGAGGGATTATAATTGATCTATTGGATACACTGGACAAAATACACATCAAGTCTTCCATCAGTGGACCCATACCAACAGTTGACAGGGGAATAAACAGATTCAGTCGTCTACTTGCACTGAATACATGGCTTTCCAGAGTCTGCAATGAAAGAGGAAGGGACTTTATTGACAATTTCAACTTATTCTGGGGGCGCAAATATCTTTTCAGAGCAGATGGCCTACACCCAAACAGGTTAGGCTCAAAACTGTTGAGGGACAATCTTCTCTTCTCGCTTTACGCACAGGCCACAATCTTGCCATGGTCTGACGCACAGGCCACAATCAGAGCACAGGTTGAGAAGAAGCGAGACTACAGCCTCCCCCACACAACTACTCTGCCACTATCTGACACACAGATAGCAGACAGCCCACAGACCTTGAAGAGAGACAACAGCCCGCCTGACGCCATCAACACTGTGCCCTCCCCCATCGCTGATGCTGGCTTGGCGAGGAACGGCCACCCCCCTCCTCTGCATTCCCCCATCGACGATGACCTCCAGCCTCATCTCTCCCATAGCCACAACAACAACTCCAGCTCCAATGACTCCCTTTGCGATTTTCCAGCCGAATTTAAGAAACTGGAATATGCTGGCATCAAACTTGCATCTGTGTCAATGATAGCATCGCCACGTCATGGCCGCAGGCTGCTAACACCCAGGAGGATGGCGCCCCACCCCCACCACCGTACTGATAGTAGTCCTGAGTATTACTGAGACAAAAAAGGGTTCAGCCGTAGACACAGTATAAAGGAAGTTTCTCATAATCTGCTGAACCCAAGGTTGCCTACGTCAAAGCAGGGCAACTTTCGCATTCATGCTGTAACCACTAAGAGAGTAAACAAAGGGAAACTTAGACACACTGCTAACCTCACAAATCTCATATCTATTGCCTCCAAACCAAAAACAACCTTAAAGCCTATCAACAGCACCATCAGGATGGCTCTACTTAATGTGAGGTCTCTTAATAACAACTCATTTTTAGTTAATGATTTTATTAACACTTCTAAACTGGATTTTATGTTCTTAACTGAAACATGGCTGGAACAAAATAACAGTGCAACCGTTCTGATAGAGACAGCTCCTCCCGACTATAATTTTTTTGATGCATGTAGATCTGGAAAAAGAGGTGGAGGGGTTGCTGCTATATTTAAAAATGTATTTCAGGGGAAACAGATGTTATTTGGTGATTTTCCATCGTTCGAATACCTTAGTGCTGTATTGAAATGCTCCCCCAGAGTTCTCTTATTAATTATTTACAGGCCACCCACATATTCTGCAAATTTTTTCGATGACTTCACAGAATTATTGTCTAGCATCTCCACAGAATTTGACTGTCTAGTTATAACTGGTGACTTCAATTTTCATACTGATGATTTGAATGACAAGTGTGCAAAAAAACTTTTTACCATTTTGGACACATTTGAACTGTCTCAACATGTGAAAGAGGCTACTCATTGTAAGGGGCACACTCTAGACCTGGTTATCACAAAGGGCCTCAATGTTTCTGATCTCTCTGTGACTGATCCTTCTTTAACATATATTTTATTCCCGACATACAGACAAAATCAAACACTGTCAAAAAACGGTATATCAATGAAGATTCTAATGTATTTTTTAAAAAGGCCATCTCCTTGCTACCACCTCTAAACCCATGTTCTGCTGATGATCTTGTAGAAAACTTTAATTTGAAAATTTTGAAAGTCATAGATGTCATTGCACCTTATAAGGTTAAAACGATTTCTGGAAAGCAAAAGGCACCCTGGAGAAAAGCTGCTTCTGTAACAGCACAGAAAAAAGAATGCAGGAAGGTTGAACGCATCTGGCGTAAAACAAAACTTCATATTCACCATGATATCTATAAAGAGAGCCTCCGTGCCTACAATTTAGACTTAAAAAATGCTAGAGAAACATTTTTCTCCAATATCATTAAAACCAACACTAATAATGCAAAAACCCTATTTGCAACTGTTGACAGACTGACCAACCCCCCAACAGAAATTCCACCTGATCTCCATTCCACGCAGAAATGCAATGAGTTTGCAGCTTTATATATTGATAAAATTGAAGGTATCAGACGCGCCATCAATATCTCCACGTCAAACAAAAATGTTGGACTACCACCCTGTTCAGGCAAAAATTACGTGGCAAGGATGGCATGCTTTGATGTTATAGACTCTCAAAATCTTGTGGAAACTGTGACACAACTAAAGCCATCCACCTGTTGCCTTGATACTATACCTACCAACCTCTTTAAGAATGTTTTCGACTGCCTAGCAGTAGACATATTGCAGATAGTTAACAACTCTCTCCAGTCAGGCAAGTTCCCAAAAGCTTTGAAAACTGCAGTTATTAAACCCCTTTTAAAAAAGCGGAGCCTAGATGCCTCTATTATTAACAACTACAGACCAATATCAAATCTACCCTTCATAAGTAAAATCATTGAGAAAGTTGTCCTCCAGCAACTAAATCACTTCCTGGCATCAACTGGTTGCTATGACACCTTCCAATCAGGATTTCGACCCCTGCACAGCACTGAGACCGCCCTTATTAAAGTTGTAAACGACATCCGTCTTAACACAGACTCTGGCAAAACCTCAATACTAATGCTACTTGACCTCAGTGCTGCATTCGACACTGTAGACCATACATTACTTCTGGAAAGGTTAGAAAACTGGGTGGGGCTTTCAGGCACTGTCTTAAATTGGTTCAGGTCCTACCTACAAAATAGGAACTACTTTGTTTCCATTGGCGACTTTGTATCAGAATCAACCAACGTGACATGTGGAGTCCCACAAGGTTCGATCTTAGGACCCTCTTTATTCAACATCTACATGCTCCCACTAGGGCAAATCATGCAAAATAACAATATTGACCATCATTGCTATGCTGATGACACGCAAATCTATGTATCGCTATCACCAAATGACTATCGGCCCATAGATCTGCTGTGCCAGTGCATTGAGCAAGTGAAGGAATGGATGTGCCGAAATTTCCTTCAACTAAATGAGGACAAAACAGAGATAATTGTATTTGGTTCTAAAACGGAAAGGCTTAAAGTAACCCAACACCTTCACTCTCTGTCCCTGAAAACCTCAATCAAAGCCAGAAATCTAGGGGTTATCATGGATTCAGATTTACATTTTGACAGTCACATCAAATCAGTTACAAAATCGGCATATTATCACCTTAAAAATGTAGCAAGACTTAGAGGGCTCATGTCCACCGAAGACTTACAACAACTTGTACATGCCTTTATCACTAGTAAGCTTGATTACTGCAATGGCAACTCCCAAAACAAACTCTGAGGAAGCTTCAGCTTGTTCAGAATGCTGCTGCTAGAGTTCTAACAAAGACCAAAAAATTTGATCATATTACACCAATTCTGAAATCGTTACATTGGCTTCCTGTAGGTCAAAGAATTTATTTTTAAATCATGTTGCTAACCTATAAATCCCTACATGGTTTAGGCCCAAAATATTTAACTGATATGCTTCCACTACATCAGCCTTCTAGACCACTAAGATCCTCTGAGACCAATCTGTTAATTATCACCAGAGTAAACACAAAACATGGGAAAGCAGGATTTAGTTACTATGCAACAAATAGCTGGAATAAACTCCCAGAGGATTTAAGACTTGCCCCAACTCTGAGCACCTTTAAAACAAGACTGAAGACTTTTATGTTTGCTATAGCTTTCTGCTAAAATCTTAAATACATTGCACTTTCTAAAAAGCTTTATAACTTTGCCTCTATTTTCTATTTTAATACTAAAATGCATTTTTCTATTTTACCCCTTTCTTTGCATATGTTTTTCTTTTACTTATCTATTATTTTATTTTATTGTATGACAATGTTTATATGTGAAGCACTTTGAGTCTGCCTTGTGTATGAAAAGTGCTATATAAATAAAGTTGCCTTGCCTTGCCTTGCCTATCATGCAATCCGTATGCACTGTATATATGGCATTTACAAAAGTGGTAAACGTACGTTTGTATGTCTCTCGCACTCAACCGTTATGTTGGTCCGGACCTATAAGATATATGTAAGGGATAATGTTGTACAGAACTCCGGTCATTATCAGAAAAATAAGCCCCGACAAGGAGAGCCGGTCCCTGAAGTGTCTTGCTTCGCCCTGAAGGGTATTATTTTCGATAATGACCCAAGACGTTATATACATCATCCCGCTTATTACACGGCTCCTTGCCAAACGAAACAATATCTTCACACGGTGTGTCTTTTTACAATTACAATTCATAGTGTTGATCAGCAGAGAAATAGTCTGCCAAAAACGTTGACGTCGCCTTGCAACCGGACATGCTGGGGTTGATAAATTACCGGACTTTTTGCCGAGTGATAAGAAAGACAGGCAAAAAATTCACTTTCCTTGACAGAGGTCAAGTTCGGTGTGCATAAAAGTACAGACGGACCAATTGCGAACTACTGCAGCTGCTGATGCCATCTCTCTAAGTTAAATAGTAGCCGCAGCCATCCCAAACCAATCGGAATAAGTGTATACATGTCGATTATAGCGGACTACACCACCTCTTCTATTCCGTATGGAATTCTATTCCGATCAGAGAATTATATTCTGATTGAGGCATATATATGATCATTTATATGTTTTTTGAGCCGTTATTGCCACTTCTAATCAGATCAGAAGTGTCCATGTAAACGCGACTAGTAAGAGTCACAGTAGACAGCGGAGCAGAACTTTAGAATGACGTTGATGGGGATTCTTCTACCTATTATTTCGCCATAACCTCCATCAAACCTGGGTCCTTGATATTTTCTCTTATCAATTCTGCATCTCTTTTATTTTCCTCACCATTATCCTCTATTCTGCCTGCCCTTTCCATGTCGCTCTATATTTCATGCTCTCTTCTCATTCAGCATGGCTTGCAGACTCTTGAATAATTAAGATGTGCTAATTCTCTGCAAAAAATCAACTCTCAGATTTCATCTGCTGCCAACATGATGACATAATGGAGTGAAGCGTGAGGAAGAAGGTTTAGTCGGTTAAATTTGTATAAATGTTGTTGATGTTGCTGTGTTGTGTTATTTGGTTGCGTTTCATTGTGTTAAAATGTCTTTAACTATGTTGTCTTGTGTTATGACGTCTTTGAGTTGTTTTCGACGTTTTGCTGCCGTGTATTGGCTGGAGTGTGTCATGTGGTACGTGTATCTACCTATCATCAGCGGGGATTTTCTCATGCTGTTGTGTTATTGGTTGGAGTGTGTCATGTGGTGTGTGTATCCACCTATCGCGAGCGGGGACTCGTTCCTGCTGTTGGTGCTGTGCGGAGATGCTCCGTACTGCAGCAGCAGGCCAACGTTGAGCCCCAGGCCGGCGTGTGCAGCCAGGGTCAGGGCTGTCCCACCGCACCCGGCCTGCTCCTCCAGGCTCTCCTCACTGGAGGCCATCCCTACACACACACACACACACACACACACACACACACACACACACACACACACACACACACACACAGATAATGCATATTTACACACGTGCGCCGACACACATTGACATGGATAGCTGCACACACAGAGAAAACACACACTCACACACCCACACACAGACATCAAATACTCATGTGTGGGAGTCTGTGTGTGTGTGTGTGTGTGTGTGTGTGTGTGTGTGTGTGTGTGTGTGTGTGTGTGTGTGTGTGTGTGTGTGTGCGTGTATGTGCATTCTCATTAATATTTCTGAAGGACTGCGTGGCTGTGCTCCCACATCATCCCACAAGCTTCATATATTCCACTTCTTTTCCTAATGCAGTTGTTTGTTTGTTTGTTTGTTTCAGTGTAGTCCGCTAACATGACCATGCGGAGGCTAACAGCAGCACACATGGCGTGGTTAACCAGTTCATCGGGACACTGAATGACTCCCATGGTGGCAGCGGCAGGCGTATGTTGTCCTTCTAGGTGACTGTCACGGAGCACAGATTACCGCAGGGTGATACTCTGTTCTGGCTTTGGATAACACTTTCCCTTAGCCATGGTCATGGGCACGCATGCAGACCAAGAGATCTAGAGAGAGTGAGAGAGACAAAGAAAGGCACACACACACACACACAGACACACACACACACACACACACACACACACACACACACACACACACACACACACACACACACACACACACACACACACACACACACACATACACACACTAAAAAATGTTTTATCCCTAAGCCTTTTTCTGTGTGCTTCTTTTATGTGGCCAATAGATTGGGAAAATGAAAGCGCCAATACGCCAATAAGTGAGAATGTGTGTTTATCGTGTCCCTACAGTTTATACTTTTGTACTCAAACTGAGGGACTTGACGACACACAAACAGACAATCCAGGATTCCGGGTTATTCCGGGACATTTGTCATGACCATCTGTGATAATAGATTACTGGCTATTTACCCGGTAAATATATGGTAAATCATAGTATATTATTGATAATTACCACTAGAAGGTAAATACAGAGGAACTACAGCTGAATTCTTAAGAAATACCTCCACTATTACCCATCAATTCAAATAAGTACAGCGTAGTTGTAACTGTTTTTGGTTGGTAAATTGTCATGTTTTACTAGTAACGTTGCAGAACATACATGGTACAAGTTTGTGTTGAATGAATGGAAAAGGGAATAACCAGTTACAAATTATATGGTAAGAGCCTGGTTATACTATGGAGACAAACAAGGCTTCCTTTTAAAGTACAGTTTCCGCTTACTTATTTGGTAAAATGTCATGTTTCATTTTGTCACGTTACAGAACATATACAACCCGGTATCACGCGATTGCGTGCTCTTGCGCACGAACGTTAATCTATTGAAGCGTGTTCCAGAGCACGATTTTTTAGCACTTTTTGCGTGCTACACAGAACGAAATGTAAACCAATGCATTCTGAATGGGAGTGTTCTCAGACAATTAACGTGCTCCACAAAACGGTACGAGAGAGAGAAAGAGAGAGAGGGAGGGACAGAGAGAGAGAGAGAGAGAGAGAGAGAGAGAGAGAGAGAGAGAGAGAGAGAGAGAGAGAGAGAGAGAGGCTTCAGAAAGGGTGTGCGCAGATAGCACAGTGTACCCTAGTTACGTTTATGCCAAAACCACAAATGCTATATATATATATATATATTGCCTAATTATATATATTGCTTATTTATATATGTATAGGCTATATATATAATTAGGCTATAATTATATTATTTAGCGAGTAATGAGACAATCTATAGCCAAATTGTCGAAGATGCCCGAGAATCTCCGGGGATATCAGCATGGGAAATCGGCGAATCAGACCCATGAACCTATAAAGAAAGACGTCAACTCAAGCGGGAGAGAACGTTTGCGGTGCAGGTTTGTGTCACGTAAGTACAGGGCTCTCGTGTCTCATGCATTCGGCGTGAGACACACGCAATTCAACCCATGCACACGCTCAAACCTGGGCTCACGAAAATACGTGACACTGTCACGTTATTTAATCTATTGAAACGTGATCAGGGACACGTAGGCCTATTTTCTAATTTTTTTATTTCAATTGGAAGTAGGCTATTTGTCGTGTCACTAAGCATGACTTCCAAACAAAGGTTCTGTCCGGGAGCGTTCTCCCTAATGTCCCTTATGGAGCTCCGTAGAGATCATTCATTGTTGAAAATTGTCTGTGATAACTATCAAATGACAGCTTTTGGCCACCCGTTTCTACTTAAAATTGTCTGTGATAACTAACAATATGACAGCTTTTGGCCACCCGTTTCTACTTTCACCTTTGATAGCCTACTGAGAAATTGTGACAATACACGGATATTATTCAATGGGTGCGCTGCTCGGTAGGCAAACCGCAAAGGAAAAAAGGGTAGCTGCCTCATCTGTTCTTTTTAGAATTGTATGTCTTGATGTTTATTTTATCTAGCCATCTATTCTCTTGTTTTTGGTTATGTGAATGAACGTCCGCGTCGATGCCTCGATCGCAAGTCCAGTGTCGCGAGCGGACGTTGCCATGACATCGAGAAATCATACCGTATTTAATGGGTTGTAGTGAGTGTAACATAATTCACCCACAGCATTTTGTTATGTGTTGTTCTTTCAATTATGTTAGGCATGTCGTTTACTGTCTTGGTGGTTCAGGGATCGCTGTCCCTTTAAAGATTACGAGCGTCTCATGACGTCAGAGCCCATGCGGGATTTGTTTACATTCAGCACGTTTTGATTTCCTGTTTCTCTCTTGCTAAATAAACGAGTCACACAACTGTGTGCTCAACGTGCGAAATTGTATCCCTCACTTATTGCAATTTCCACAGGGTTATCATTAATATTGATGTGTAGGGGTTGATTATAACTCGTGAATAATATTGTTTAGACCACGGTCTGGGGGAATACGCGTGTTCTGATTGGCTGCAGTGCGTGCATTAACTCCTGATATAGCCCTACAGACACCTGCTTAGTAGTTCCAGTCAATGTTTAGATTCTCTGCCCGAGCCCGAGCCCGACGCGGGCCGGGTCGGGCCGATATTTCCCACCACTATACTCGGGCCGGGCCTTTGATCGAGCGTTTTTATTTTTATTTTACCATTGGTTTATTGGCCCAATCTGAGGAGAAATCTATGCCATAAACAGAAATATTATAGGCCTTTATTACACGAGTCTTCTCAATGCCGTGGAACGCTCCGTTCACTTGCATGGGTAGTAGTCCAGTGACTTGTCTACCCCAGCTTCTTCCGTTGCGTCACCGTCTTTGCGGACAAATTATTTCTCTGCTGATCAACAATACGAGTAGCAAAAAGACTTGTATCCCCCCCCCCCCCTTAAATAAATACTATGGCAGAATTATTATTATTATTCTCATTCAACTTGAACATGTGTTTTTACAGTAGAGTGGTGGAGGGATGACGTATGTTGGCCAACCCGGAAGTGAGCGTCGCCCTGGATTCCCTCGACAAAAAGCCAACGGGTTTTGCCATTGGATTTTGGATTATTGCAGAAACATTTGCATCTTTGAAGCACCTCCTCAAAAACTGAAAATAAATAAATATATAAAAATAACCGTGCTCCAAAGAACGAAATGTAAACCAATGCATTCTGAATGGGAGTGTTTCTCAGATTTTTCCATGCTACACAGAACGAAATGTAAACCCATGCAAATAAAGACTTCATGGTCATAATAATTTAAATATCATTAATATCCTGAGTGTGTAGGGTGGTATTAAATTTCTTTCAACGGGGCTGCATCCAGTCACTTGACCGTTATGGTTGCTATGGTGGTTGCTATCGACCGCCCCCTCTAATCCTTACATGGCTCTAAAAACCACGCGGCAAAGGAGCTGCCGTCAATTGTGTTGTTTTTGTTGTAAACTAGGGTACGATGGTTAGAAAATAGGCAGATATTCCAAGGTATCCTTAAAAGGCAGCTTGGATGTTTTTATTTTCTGCAGTTTAGACTTCTACTGTAACCTATTTTTGAAAGCAAAACACCAAGCTCATTGATTTAACGAGGCAGTGTTATATGAAACAATTTATTAAATAAATATTTGTGCAATGTCATTACTTCTCCTGAGTTTGCTTCCTATTTATGTCGAGTATACACCCCTACTGTCCACAAGCAACCCCCCCCTCCCCTCCCCAAATGGATTTGGAGAATTGTTGCCACGTCCCAGTGGTGGAGGTATCATATACAGTATATGAAAGAGGGCATTCAATTGTACTATAATGATCAATTAGGAGGCCGAAGCCCTAAAGGAAGTGATGCAATAGGTGACTGAGGGTCAACATTTGAGACCCCCTTTTATCAAAGGGGGTCTCAAAGGACGCATACGCTTCAACCTGTGGCTCCTACAGGAAATGACTCAGCAAGTGCTCCATCTTGTTGCACCTGCACCCAGCGGCTCGCTTGCAAGATTTTGGCCTGAAGTGCTTCCCAGACCTACACCCTAGCCATCCAACATGCATATCTGAGAATCAGTTCTCTCTTTAATAATGACAAAAAGTTATGAGAGAAATACACATGAACTTTTTGTTATCTCAGGTGCCGGCTCCTTTTGACCTGCAATCAGCAGAAATAATTTGTCCGCAAAGACGGTGACGTCGCTTAGCAACGGAAGACCCTAGGGTAGACAAGTCACCGGAGTAGGCTACTACCCATGCAAGTGAATGGAGCATTCCATGGCATTGAGAAGACCCGTGCAATAAAGGCCTATAATATTTCTGTTTATGGCATAGATTTCTCCTCAGATTAGGCCAATAAACCAATGGTAAAATAAAAATAAAAACGCTTGATCAACGACCCGGCCCGAGTATAGTGGTGGGAAATATCGGCCCGACCCGGCCCGCGTCGGGCTCGGGCTCGGGCAGAGAATCTAAACATTGACTGGAACTACTAAGCAGGTGTCTGTAGGGCTATAAGGAGTTAATGCACGCACTGCAGCCAATCAGAATACGAGTATTCCCCCAGACCGTGGTCTAAACAATATTATTCACGAGTTATAATCAACCCCTACACATCAATATTAATGATAACCCTGTGGAAATTGCAATAAGTGAGGGATACAATTTCGCACGTTGAGCACACAGTTGTGTGACTCGTTTATTTAGTAAGAGGGAAACAGGAAATCAAAACGTGCTGAATGTAAACAAATCCCGCATGGGCTCTGACGTCATGAGACGCTCGTAATCTTTAAAGGGACAGCGATCCCTGAACCACCAAGACAGTAAACGACATGCCTAACACAATTGAAAGAACAACACATAACAAAATACTGTAGGTGAATTATGTTACACTACAATCCATTAAATACGGTATGATTTTGTAGATGTCATGGCAACGTCCGCTCGCGACACTGGACTTGCGATCGAGGCATCGACGCGGACGTTCATTCACATAGCCAAAAACAAGAGAATAGATGGCTAGATAAAATAAACATCAAGTATACAATTCTAAAAAGAACAGATGAAGCAGCTACCCTTTTTTCCTTCGCAGTTTGCCTACAGAGCAGCGCACCTGCATTTAATATATCCGTGTATTGCCACAATTTCTCAGTATCAAAGGTGAAAGTAGAAACGGGTGGCCAAAAGCTGTCATATTGTTAGTTATCACAGACAATTTTAAGTAGAAACGGGTGGCCAAAAGCTGTCATTTGTTAGTTATCACAGACAATTTTCAACAATTAATGATCTGTACGGAGCTCCATAAGGGAAATTAGGAGAACGCTCCCGGACAGAACCTTAGTTTGGAAGTCATGCTTAGTGACACGACAACTAGCCTACTTCCAATTGAAATACAAAATTTAGAAAATAGGCCTACGTGTCCCTGATCACGTTTCAATAGATTAAATAACGTGACAGTGTCACGTATTTTCGTGAGCCCAGGTTCGAGCGTGTGCATGGGTTGAATTGCGTGTGTCTCACGCCGAATGCATGAGACATGAGAGCCCTGTACTTTCGTGACACAAACCAGCCCCGCAAACGTTCTCTCCCACTTGAGATGACGTCTTTCTTTATAGGTTCATGGGTCTTATTCGCCGATTTCCCATGCTGATATCCCCGGAGATTCTCGGGCATCTTCGACAATTTGGCTATAGATTGTCTCATTACACGCTAAATAATATAATTATACATATATGTAGGCAATATATATAACTAGAACTGCAAGCAGTTATGCAGGTATCCAAGAAGTGTGCATTTCGCCAGCACAACGCAACAAGAAATGTGCATTTCGCCGGCACAACGCGAAGCATGTGTTCAAAACGCTACCCTGAACCTGTGGATACAAAGGATTTGACTGTGGTAGGAGTAGCGAGAAGTCAGTGTAGCGTTTTCGCGGCGAAATTTTGTAGAAGATATACAATTTCCTCGTTTATTGCGCCCCCTAATGGCGAAATTTTCCGAAATCTTTATCGAACGTCATTAAGGTTAGCACCAACATGTGTGTAGAATTTGGACTCGATCCGATGTCTAATTTTGGATTCTTTTGGATTTTTAATTTTCCACGTCTAATTTAGCTAATAAACAAATATTCAAAACTCTACCGTTTCGTTGTCGAGGGTCGGATCAAAAAATTGTCTATGATTTCTTTGCGTCTGAAGATGCCGTGTGCAAAGTTTGGTGTTAAGTGGGAGGAGTAGCGAAAATACAGTTTTGCGGTTTTCGCGATTTAGCGAAAGATATTCATAGACGCAAATGGGCGTGGCCTAGGCCAAAAGATGCAGCAGACTCCAGTGCATCTGTGTGTACAAGTTTTTGGACTCTGGGAGGTTCGGTGTGGGAGTTATAGCCCCAAACACGTATTCCTTGGTATAGCGCCACCTAGGGACCGGCGTGTCTGGATTTTGTTATCTGAGTAGCGGTGCCGGACCTGGTTCTAGTCATGTAATTGGCGCGTGTGCACCATTTACGGTTTGGGCTGTGGTTCCACTTTCATGGCGTGAAGTATAAAAATCCTTACAAAAACAATAGGGATCCAACCTGTTGGCTTGGACCCCTAAAAAATCCTTACAAAAACAATAGGGATCCAACCTGTTGGCTTGGACCCCTCATTAGGCAATTTTTATATATAGCATTTGTGGTTTTGGCATAAACATAACTAGGGTGCACTGTACTATCTGCGCACACCCTTTCTGAAGCCTCTCTGTCCCTCCCTCTCTCTCTTTCTCTCTCTCTCGTACCGTTTTGTGGGGCACGTTAATTGTCTGAGAACACTCCCATTCAGAATGCATTGGTTTACATTTCGTTCTGTGTAGCACGCAAAAAGTCGGACTATCGTGCTCTGGAACACGCTTCAATAGATTAACGTTCGTGCGCAGGAGCACGCAATCGCGTGATACCGGGTTGACATATATGGTACATGTTTGTGTTGATTCCATGGAAAAAGGGAATAACCAGTTACAAATTATATGGTAAGAGCCTGGTAATACCATAGAAACAAACAAGGCTTCCTTTCTACAGTACAGTTTCAGATACTTACTGGGTAAATTGTCATGTTTTGCCTTGTAACATTGCAGAATGTATATGGTACAAGTTCAACTTAACTGCATGGATAATGGAATAATATATACCAAAGGATATGGTAAGAACATGGTAATACCTCGGAAACATACAAGGTTTCGTACCCAGTATATAAGAAGATGTACCATGACACGAGAGGAAAACTGTTCCTGCAGAACCAGGTAAGTATTGCTGTCATTTTTCAACAATTCCATAGTTTCTAAGGTAAATCTAATGAACCATTTATAAATGGGTGTAGCTACGAACATATTCATTGGAAAGTACTTTGTTAATTTCTAGATAGTAAATAATTAAACTCTGGCTGTTAAACTAAACGTTTGATAACTACAATTGTAGCTTGAATTGATGGGTAATAGAATAGGTGTTTCTAAGAATTGGTTAACTACTTTCCTAGGAATACACAATTATATCTGAGTTATTACTGAAGTTCTCCAGAATGCCTGGAAACACAAAAACACACACACACACACACACACACACACACACACACACACACACACACACACACACACACACACACACACATATACACACACATCGGCATACTCTCATAAATAATCACTCAGACTTCTGGGAATGAAGGGTCAAACCCCATTGCAGCTAATACCTCTAATCCTCTCTGTCACACTCACACACACACAGACACACACACAGACACACACACACACACACACGCACGCACGCGTGCACACACACGTATACAGACACACACACACACACACACATACACAGTCTGTGAAAGAGAGATAACCCAGTTAGGATTAGTAGTAACTTGTTGCGGTAAGAAATCTGTGTGTTTGTGTTTGTATTGTTTTGCATTATCCCACATTAATAGTTTAAACCCAAAACACCCTTCACACAATAGGATTTTAGAACGTGCATTCAGCGTGTAAATCATCCACCGCATGGCATATGTTCAAATATGTTTTCGAAAGGGCCATGCCAAAAGTTAATAATTCTATAAACCAAATAATAAAATGGAAATTCTTAATTTGGGAGAGAGCAAGGGGCAAAACAGACCCAATAAGTCTTTGTAAAGGGTTTATAAGTTGAAAAAGATTATTCAATTATTGGTGAAATGGTGCTGCTGTCCCGCTCCAACACACACACTGAAAGACACACACTGCAAGAAACACAGTGCAAGACACATGTAAAAGTGCTCAAGTGCATCATTGTTGAGATCTTAAGCGGAATTAAGTAACGTCACAATCATCACTTTCTTCCGAAAGAATATATTTGTGCTAACAGGTGTGTGTCAGTGTGTGATTGTGTGTTTGTGTGTCCCCCCCTCCTTATTAAAATATAACCATAATGTAGTGCCCAAATGATTCGACATACAGAAACATCTTGGTGCAGACATTCGACAGTCACCACACAGGATTAGCCTTCATGGCGACTCAACATTCACCGATCAAACAATTGAAAAAGGTGGTTCAAACAACTTGAACCATTTGGACATGGTCATCAATGGCTAATAAAGGTTGAGTGATTATGGGTTGGGTCCCAGGTGGTAGCATTTTAATGTTAAAATATTCATTTGAGCATTTGTATGCTTTATTATAGAGTGAGATTGACAGAAAGGTATGGGAGGACATGCAGCAAAGGACCACGGGCAGGAATCAAACCCAGGTCGCTGTGATCAGGACTAAGCCTTGATGGTACACGCTCTACCAGGTGTACCTTCGGGGTGTACCTTCGGGCCTTACCTAACATTTAGGTAAGGTCTGGTTTGGTGGGGCTGAGGTCAGTTAAGGATCAGCATTACCCATTCTTTTGATTAGCTTCCACAAGAAGGTCGGTGAGGCAGTAGAAACAAGCCATAAACATTGCTGAGCATGACCTGCTCAGAGGCTGATGGTCAGCGTGGAGGTTGTCTAGAAGGCTCAGAGGCTGATGACAGTGTTGAGGTTGTCAAGAAGGCTCAGAGGCTGATGGTCAGCGTTGAGGTTGTCTAGAAGGCTCAGAGGCTGATCAGTGTTGAGGTTGCCTAGAAGGCTCAGAGGCTGATGACAGTGTTGAGGTTGTCTAGAAGGCTCAGAGGCTGATCAGTGTTGAGGTTGTCTAGAAGGCTCAGAGGCTGATGACAGTGTTGAGGTTGTCTAGAAGGCCCAGAGGCTGATCACTGTTGAGGTTGCCGAGAAGGCTCAGAGGCTGATGACAGTGTTGAGGTTGTCTAGAAGGCCCAGAGGCTGATCAGTGTTGAGGTTGCCTAGAAGGCTCAGAGGCTGATGACAGTGTTGAGGTTGTCTAGAAGGCCCAGAGGCTGATCAGTGTTGAGGTTGTTTAGAAGGCTAAGAGGTTGATCAGTGTTGAGGTTGCCTAGAAGGCTATGTGCTCCTTTTGCCGACTCCAGAATGTGAAACGTCTCCGGTCAAGGGAGGGCGGATTGTATGTTTGGTTTGTGTCTCCTGTTCAGTAGGAAAAAAAGGAAATATATGTTACCATGGTTGGTATTTATTTATCTATATTATTTTTAGGTCAAGGTATCTCAAAAGATCAGAACAGATATGGATCTGAATTCCTGGCACAGCTGTTACATCCAATATGGCAGACCAGCCAGAACAAAGGCAGGGTATGTAAGGAATCATCAACATTTTATTTGGTACGATTGATACAGGAGTCTTACTGTTTTTGGAAGGAATCACATGTCCTGATTAGGGATACGGATTTTAAACATAAATCTATTACTACTACACTTCTCACACTTCTGGTATACTATTTCTGTATTCTTTTTCTGTTGTCACTACTCTTACATCAATTTTAAACAATGAACAGTTGATTTGAATACTGGACCTGGACAAATATATTTGAAAGTTGTCCTCAATAACTCACAAAATTGTTTCTTCCTCACAAATTACCAGCTCGAAATAGTGTCACTGAAAATATATAGATAAACAATATAGTGAGAATATTGTTATCCCTGGCCTCCTTTGACCTCAAACTGCAGACAGCTGTTGGGGTAATGCCATGTGGACCAAGAAAATAAAATAGTGAAAAAAGCAGGAAGAGCACATTTTCCTATATTTTGATCTCATATTTTGGGAGCATTTTAAATTAACCGGTACTTGAGACCAAAATCAACGAGGAATCTTCCATTGTTGCCCTCGGTTGTTTCCATGGAAACCAGACTGATGAATCCATAGACCCATGGATGTGAACTCCCGGGGCTCTTATCTCATTCATACCAATCCAGACCTACTCCTCACACTTCTGTCTGATTCGCCACTCACACATACAGAGAGGAGACAGAGGTTTAAGATGAGGAGCGATGGATGAGAGAGAGGAGGAGAGAGAGGAGGAGAGAGAGAGGAGAGAGAGAGGAGAGAAACAGGAGAGAGTGAAGAGATAGAGGATAAAGATGTGGAGAGATAGATGAGAGAGACGAGGAGAGAGAGGAGGAGAAAGAGAGGAGAGAGAGGAGTGAGACAGAAGAGTGAGGAGAGACGATAGAGAGGATGAGAGAGGAGAGAGAGGAGGAGAGAGAGAGAGAGAGAGGATAGGAGGTGAGAGGAGAGAGAGGAGGAGAGAGAGGAGAGAGAGGAGGAGAGAGAGCAGGAGAGAGAGAGTATAGGAGGTGAGGGGAGAATATAGAGGATAGAGAGGAGGAGAGAGAGAGAGGAGAAGAGAGGAAAGGGGTTAGAGAGGAGGAAAGAGGAGAGAGAGGATAGAGGATAGAGCGGAGGAAAGAGAGAGGAGGAGAGAGAGAGAGGATAGGAGGGGAGGGCAGGGGAGAGGGATCTGTCTTAACTCTTTATATACATAATGGACACTTCATATCCCTTTGGATAAAGACGTCTGCCATCACTGGCCATCACTGTGATATCCAGGTCAGTTCAAACACGCAAGTGTCAACAATGAATGCGATCATGGATCCTGGATTATTAAACAATATACATACATCAATGATCAGAAAACGGTCCCGCAGCTTTTAACGCCTTCACTTTGAAGGTTTTCAGAATGTTCTTCGGGTTATTACGAGTACTGTGGTGTAATTATCTGAAATGTATCGTTTTCATCTGAGAAATGCTCTTGGAACAACTCCTGCTCACCTATGCGCGAGAGCCACTGAAAACTTAATCTCAGAACATTTTCCCCCAAAGCTCATTCAAATTTAGACAAATTCGAGACAGCTTTTTTTATACTTTTTCTGAATGTTTGAAGATGGTTTCTGTACCATTAGTTTTCTGGTAGCTGTCGCATTTTTGGGACGTGAAAGGAAGCGAGAGCCACTGATCCCAAACAAACCAGCCAAGGACAGCTATCTTTAAAGGGCAAAGTGAGCCATTCAATACGTTTACATGCACAGTTTAATCCGTAGTTTGAATATGCTCCTCAATTGGAACTATAATGGTTGCCATTATAGTAAATAGCCCTTACACAGATGTCCCACGGACGTCAACATTAGACGTTCGGTAGACGTCGAAATAAAGTCGTTTACACTTCATGCCTTAGTGCTCAATTCATCAGTTGCCATGGCGCCGACGCGAGTAGGATGCTTATCCAGTAGCTCCGTGCGTGTTGCGTTGTTTTTAGTAATTTAAGTAATTTAAGTGTGTTTTTGTAAACTTTTAACTCTTTTATAAACTATTTATATGTGTAGATCTATATATATATATATTATATGGATAGGGAGAAACTGCTTTCACTCCAAACAATGGGACGTAACGGCTTTTTCCGTCGGTAGTGTCACCGCTGTTTGTCTGGCGCTGGAACAGCAGATGATACGAAGGATGGACGGAGAGTCAGTCAACCTATTGGAACCCAATACGGGGATGGCAATTTATACCCTTTATGGGGATCCGCAATTTAAATACAAGGATAGATTGTAATAATATAATCAGCACAAATCTATATCTATATATATATATAGTGATATATATCAAATTGTGTGAGTGTTTAAATATGGTCGCTAGTGTTTACATGTGGTCGATAGTGTTTAAATATGGTCGATAGTGTTTAAATGTGGTCGATAGTGTTTAAATATGGTCGATAGTGTTTAAATGTGGTCGATAGTGTTTAAATATGGTTGATAGTGTTTAAATATGGTCTATAGTGTTTAAATGTGGGCGATAGTGTTTAAATGTGGTCGATAGTGTTTGAATGTGGTCGATAGTGTTTAAATATGGTTGATAGGGTTTAAATGTGGTCGATAGGGTTTAAATGTGGTCGATAGGGTTTGAATGTGGTCGATAGTATTTAAATATGGTCGATAGTGTTTAAATGTGGTCGATAGTGTTTAAATATGGTCGATAGTTTAAATGTGGTCGATAGTGTTTGAATATGGTCGATAGGGTTTAAATGTGGTCGATAGGGTTTAAATGTGGTCGATAGGGTTTAAATGTGGTCGAGAGGGGTTTACATGTTTAAATGTGGTTGATAGGGTTTACATGTTTATATGTGGTCGATAGCGTTTAAATATGGTCGCTAGTGTTTACATGTGGTCGATAGTGTTTAAATGTGGTCGATAGTGTGTAAATGTGGGCGAGAGTGTTTAAATGTGGTCGATAGTGTTTAAATGTGGTCGATAGGGTTTACATGTTTAAATGTGGTCGATAGTGTTTAATTGTGGTCGATAGTGTTTAATTGTGGTCGATAGGGTTTACATGTTTAAATGTGGTCGATAGTGTTTATATATGGTCGATAGGGTTTACATGTGGTCGATAGGGTTTACATGTGGTCCATAGTGTTTAAATGTGGTCCATAGTGTTTAAATGTGGGCGATAGTGTTTAAATGGGCGATAGTGTTTAAATGTGGTCGATAGGGTTTACGTGTGGTCCATAGTGTTTAAATGTGGGTGATAGTGTTTAAATGTGGGCGATAGTGTTTACATGTGGTCGATAGGGTTTACATGTGGTCCATAGTGTTTAAATATGGTCGATAGTGTTTAAATGTGGTCGATAGTGTTTACATGTGGTCGATATTGTTTAAATGTGATCGACAGTGTTTAAATATGGTCGATAGTGTTTAAATATGTTCTTTTCCCTCACTCTCCACCTCATCCCTAACTCTCCACCTCAAGCTGGTGTGTAGTGAGCGTTCTGGCACCGATTGGCTGCCGTGCATCACCCAAGTGGGTGCTACATATTGGTGGTGGTTAGTGAGGTCCCCACTTCACTTTAG
Source organism: Gadus macrocephalus (assembly GCF_031168955.1). Classification (NCBI taxonomy): domain Eukaryota; kingdom Metazoa; phylum Chordata; class Actinopteri; order Gadiformes; family Gadidae; genus Gadus; species Gadus macrocephalus. Next base: position 3,704,613 of record NC_082386.1, read on the forward strand.
GCGTCTTTGAGTGTTATTAATTATTATTATTCTTCATGTTTAACCTCTGTTTTCCTTTTATTCCTAGTCTGTTTTACATAGTTTTGAATGATGACTATATGCTCTGTAAGGTGACCTTGGGTGTCTTGAAAGGCGCCTCTAAATTAAATGTATTATTATTATTATAATTTTCAGTTACAATTCGGGTTCCTATAATTTCTCTAACGCTACATTTAAATCATCACAGTTTCTCGTTTTCCAACGGCAACAACAACTATACATTTATAAATAAAATAAATAAATTACAGAAGTAGTATAAAAAGACATCTTTAATTAGTCTAAATTTGTTTGTGGTCCACAAACGGCCGCATTTTGACTGTAAATAGCCCTTACACAGATGTCCCACGGACGTCAACATTGGACGTTCGGTAGACGTCGAAATAAAGTAGTTTACACTTCATGCCTTAGTGCTCAATTCAGATTTATTGATCTACAGAATGAACTTCTGAAGTTCTTAATTTTTTATTTATTTTTTTAAATTGTAATGATTGTCACGTCTGCTTGGATTATGTTTTCTTGAAGTTTGTTGCTGGAAGGTCCCCTACTAAAATTGGGGTTTACTAACCTTTTAAATGTACATTATGCAACTTAGAAAAAAGTATAATAATACCAACATTAAGTCATGTTGACCTGCTTTAAGTCGAAGGCTAACCCTATTCTAACTCTACAGGGGTCAGGATACACATTCTGAATCTGCACCATCAAAATGTCGGATAGAGGTGGTTTGGTTTAGGAATGGGGAAGGAGCATATTGGGTATTTTTTCAGACATGTGACTCGAGCTAGTTTATTGCAAATGTTCTGTTACTAATGACTGTGATCATCGGATGGGGATTAAGTGTTACCATCTGTGCCTAGCGTTAGACATGATAATATGTTTGGATTGAACACATTGAAATCAACACTTAGTTTGTGTAAGCAATGGAATTGCAAAGTCCAACTGTTTTCAGATTGTGGGTGTCTAAGTCAAAGACATATGAAGAATTAACAGTGTGAGAGTCCAGCGCTCCTGGATTTTATTTTGATATGCCTAAAATTAGCATATATACTGCCACTCAACCAAAATATAGCTGACCTTTGTTATCTCCACTTCATACACTCTGTGATCTGCGCCCTCTATACCACACATTTACCAGCAAACTGGATGACAATAGTCAGTTACCATAGCAACAACACCTGATACATTCCTGTCATGCATTCCTGACAGGAATCAAATTATTATTCTGTCCTAACCATGTGCGTGTCTGTTTGTGTGTAGGTGGGTTAGTATCTTCAATCATTGCAATTATGTTGTGTTGCATATGCTAGAGGCACGGAACCATTGTTAATACGCAGACTTCCTCAGACACATGCACTCAGCTGCATGACTGTAGTGACTGATTTAAACCCATGTAAATGCTGCAATTTCTCCAGCGTGTTGAGCATGGGGCAGGGAACACAGTGGAACTGCAACAATGCCTCGATCTAAAACACTAATCTAGCCTGAAGACCTCCTTCCGTTGTCTCTCTTTATCATCTCATGCCTCCCTCTCCCATCCCTAACATCTCTAATGTTTTGCACTTTTATTTTAACGAAGCAACATAAAAATAGACTAGCCAGTTTGGTGTTTTGCAACCCAGTCGCCAAGAAAAAACGTCAGTGGTGTACGTTTCCATGAACACTGGATACGTAGCATTTCAACGTAAAAAATAGCGTGTTATACCTACAATATCCACGTGTGCCGCTGTGGAGGCGGGTTTCGGGGTTTGGGTTTCACGGCTTGTTTAGGGGGGGGGGGGGGGGAGACTGTTGTTGACCGGGGAGGGGGGGGGGGGGGGAGAGACACGTTTGTTGAGGGGGCACGACGACACACGATTGTAGGGGGGGGGGGGACACGTTTGTTGAAGGGGGGGGGGGGGACTCGTTTGTTGAGGGGGGGGGAGACACGTTTGTAGGGGGGGGGGCACGCTCGACAACGAGAGTTGGTTTTTATTGAACGCTCGACAACGAGAGTTGGTTTTTATTGAACGAGACTTCAACACGGAACAGCTGCGCGAAACGATGGTCACGTCACTCTCGGTGACGGTGTCGACAATAATGAACACACGAACAATGTTAATAGAACAACACACAACCACATAACATCCCGAACCCATTAACCCCACTTAATCCTAACAACAAAACAAGTTAACAAAAGCCCCGTTTGTCAACTGAGAACCCCAATTCCCAGAATCCCCCGCGGCTCCGGAACACGGCGTAGCTTACATTAATCTTTATTATCTGAATGGGAAATGCAATATTTTAGGACAGATACACCATTAAACGCGTTTCTAATGACATTTCTAGCGAGAAATTTACATTTTCCTTACATAATCTTCAGTCAGTGAATGTGTATGATCTTTATTAATCTTTATTATCTGAATGGGAAATGCAATATTTTAGGACAGATTCACCGTTAAACGTGTTTCTAATAACATTTCTAGCGAGAAATATACTTTTTAATTGCATAATCTTCAGTCAGTGATTGTGTCTGATCTTTAGTTTTATAGTTATTAGGAGTTGATCGGCTCGCTCGCATGTTTCAACGACGTCAGGTTGCTTTCGCTAAACTAGCAGCTCACGTGCTTCCTGCGTTTGTGTTATTAAACTGTTACTTTATGTAACTTTTAATGATATCATCTTGTTAGAAACACGTATTTCTGAGAGCCAACCCAGTCGCCAAAATCATACCTACGTTGACAGTGTACGTTTCGTGAACACTGGATTACGTCGCATTTCAACATAAAATAGCGTGTTATACACACACACACACGCACGCACATGCACAGACACACACACACAAGCACACACAAGCACACACAAGCACACACACGCACGCACAGACACACACAGACACAGACACACACACACACACACACACACACACACACACACACACACACACACACACACACACACACACACACACACGCACACGGTGCATTTCGCTGCTAAAACCACAACAAAAAAATATTCCCTCAAATATTATTACTTTCAAAACGTTGGCCAAAATGGCCAATAATATCATTTTTTTTGGGGATGCTTCTAGGACATTTTGGGTGGATTTTGAACGGTATGTGGGGGGCACGTTTTTTGCAGGACCTGGCAACCCTGCGCTGTTGCCCGAGATCTGGATCCACCCCGGCGTGGTGCCGTCTCCTTTTGACCTTTTGACCCCAGACTTCTGGGGGAATAGCTGAATCAATTCATTAGTCAATCAGAAGCATGTAAATATCTTTCCGGTGGCGTAAGAGGACAAACAAGGTATCCTTCAACATCTACGCTTCCAGGCGATTGCAACGGTGCCACACATGAGCATATTCGAACATGTTTAATGGTAGTAATTAGCTGTCGAAATTGGAGGCCTTAATCAATACTGAGCAGCTATTGATTTGCTTCCCGATAAAGATTCGTCACAAATGACATGTTATTTAGCATCTACACGTTGAGCTGAGTCCAATGACACCAAGAACGACACTCTAGCTAATGGTAACATGTATTTTACATGGTACACCTAGGTCTAGGACATGATCCCGGTGTAGCAAGAAGCCGAGCTCTTGCTACAAAATCTCCATCGGGAAGCAAATCTATAGCTGGTCATTATTGATAAAGGCCTCCAAAATCGACAGCTAATTACTACCCCGAAACATATTCAAATATGATGGCACAAACATGTGTGGCACTGTTGCAATCGTCTCGAAACGTAGATGTCAAAGGACACCTTGTTTGCTCTGCTGCACCACCGGGAAGATATTTTCATACTTCTAATGGATTGATTCATATTTTAAGGTTCTCGGAGTGAGACTTTAAGTGGCTGCAGCAGAAGTGTTGAGACGAAAGATGATATCAAGAGATTTATAGAATATTCCCATTCACATTATGATTCTTCGTCGTAACATCCGACCAAACATCCTTTACATTCACAGAGCGAAGATTATGAAAGTCCAGGCTCAGCAAGTGCTCCATCTCGTTGCACCTGCACCCAGCGGCTCGCTTGCAAGATTTTGGCCTGAAGTTCTTCCCAGACCTATACCCTAACAGTCCAATATGCATATCTGAGAATCAGGCCTCTCTTCAATAATGACAAAATGTAATGAGAGAAATACAGATTCACTTTTTGTTATCTCATAAGCGGCGTGGTGCCGGCTCCTTTTGACCTTTTGACCCCAGACTTCAAAGACGTGGCCACAGGCCAGCGGTGTCTACACACATTAAGCCACAAATGTACACCTCCATCCCGCAAAAAATGGGGCCTAGAAACTAACCTCTGTCTTATGTACATTGACTGTACTGTTGGAGGTCACGCCCCTTTTCCAGCCTTTTCGAGATAGCTAGGGATGCTAAAATGTTGACACACATTTCCCGGGGCCCCGAGAACGACATATGCAAGATTTGTAGTTCTAGCCCATAGAGAAAAAAAGTTTTCCCAAATGGACTGTCATTTGGACAAAGCCCCTTCAGAAGTGTTGCCTGCGAGACCTAATGGTTCAGAATGTGGTGGAAAAAAAGTTTTTGAGATAGGAAGGTCCTACCGCCCTGAAATTTTAATATCTTATTCTAGGGCCTAACTGGGACCTCCGCAACTTGGCCCGGTCGGACCCCGAGGGCAGGAAGGGGGGGCCCTTCCTGCCCGAGACTTCCTATCTCAAAAACTGTTTTTCCACCACATTCTGAACCATTAGGTCTTGCAGGCTATACTTCTGAGGGGTTTTGTCCAAATGACACTCCATTTGGGAAAACTTTTTATCTCTAAGGGCTAGAACTCCAAATCTCGGATATGTCGTACACGGGGCCCCGGGAAATGTGTGTAAACATTTTAGCATCCCTAGCTATCTTGAAAAGGTCGGCAAAGGGGCGTGACCTCCAACAGTACAGTAAATGTACATAAGACAGAGGTTAGTTTCTAGTCCCCATTTTTTGTGGGATGGAGGTGTACATTTGTGGCTAAAGGTGTGTAGACACAGCTGGCCTGTGGCCACGTTTTTGAAGTTGGGGGTCAAAAGGTCAATAGGAGCCGGCACCACGCCGCTTATGAGATAACAAAAAGTTAATGTGTATTTCTCTCATAACTTTTTGTCATTATTAAAGAGAGGCCTGATTCTCAGATATGCATGTTGGATGGCTAGGGTGTTGGTCTGGGAAGAACTTCAGGCCAAAATCTTGCAAGCGAGCCGCTGGGTGCAGGTGCAACGAGATGGAGCACTTGCTGAGCCTGGACTTTCATAATCTTCGCTCTGTGAATGTAAAGGATGTTTGGTCGGATGTTACGACGAAGAATCATAATGTGAATGGGAATATTCTATAAATCTCTTGATATCATCTTTCGTCTCAACACTTCTGCTGCAGCCACTTAAAGTCTCACTCCGAGAACCTAAAAATATGAATCAATCCATTAGAAGTATGAAAATATCTTCCCGGTGGTGCAACAGAGCAAACAAGGTGTCCTTTGACATCAACGTTTCGAGACGATTGCAACAGTGCCACACATGATCATATTTGAATATGTTTCGGGGTAGTAATTTATCAATAATGACCAGCTATAGATTTGCTTCCCGATGGAGATTTTTGACAAATTACATGTTAATTAGCATCTACACGTTAAGCTGAGTCCAATGAGATCAAGCTCGGCCTCTTGCTACACCGACATCATGTCCTAGACCTAGGTGTACCATGTAAAATACATGTTACCATTAGCTAGAGTGTCGTTCTTGGTGTCATTGGACTCAGCTCAATGTGTAGATGCTAAATAACATGTCATTTGTGACAAATCTTTATCGGGAAGCAAATCAATAGCTGCTCAGTATTGATTAAGGCCTCCAATTTCGACAGCTAATTACTACCATTAAACATGTTCGAATATGCTCATGTGTGGCACCGTTGCAATCGCCTGGAAGCGTAGATGTTGAAGGACACCTTGTTCGTCCTCTTACGCCACCGGAAAGATATTTACATGCTTCTGATTGACTAATGAATTGATTCAGCTATTCCCCCAGAAGTCTGGGGTCAAAAGGTCAAAAGGAGACGGCACCACACCGGGGTGGATCCAGATCTCGGGCAACAGCGCAGGGTTGCCAGGTCCTGCAAAAAACGTGCCCCCCACATACCGTTCAAAATCCACCCAAAATGTCCTAGAAGCATCCCAAAAAAGAATGATATTATTGGCCATTTTGGCCAACGTTTTGAAAGTAATAATATTTGAGGCAATATTTTTTTGTTGTTGTTTTAGCAGCGAAATGCACCGTGTGCGTGTGTGCGTGTGTGTGTGTGTGTGTGTGTGTGTGTGTGTGTGTGTGTGTGTCTGTGTCTGTGTCTGTGTGTCTGTGCGTGCGTGTGTGTGCTTGTGTGTGCTTGTGTGTGTGTGTCTGTGCATGTGCGTGCGTGTGTGTGTGTGTGTATAACACGCTATTTTATGTTGAAATGCGACGTAATCCAGTGTTCACGAAACGTACACTGTCAACGTAGGTATGATTTTGGCGACTGGGTTGGCTCTCAGATATACGTGTTTCTAACAAGATGATATCATTAAAAGTTACATAAAGTAACAGTTTAATAACACAAACGCAGGAAGCACGTGAGCTGCTAGTTTAGCGAAAGCAACCTGACGTCGTTGAAACATGCGAGCGAGCCGATCAACTCCTAATAACTATAAAACTAAAGATCAGACACAATCACTGACTGAAGATTATGCAATAAAAAAGTATATTTCTCGCTAGAAATGTTATTAGAAACACGTTTAACGGTGAATCGGTCCTAAAATATTGCATTTCCCATTCAGATAATAAAGATTAATAAAGATCATACACATTCACTGACTGAAGATTATGTAAGGAAAATGTACATTTCTCGCTAGAAATGTCATTAGAAACGCGTTTAATGGTGTATCTGTCCTAAAATATTGCATTTCCCATTCAGATAATAAAGATTAATATAAGCTACGCCGTGTTCCGGAGCCGCGGGGGATTCTGGGAATTGGGGTTCTCAGTTGACAAATGGGGCTTTTGTTAACTTGTTTTGTTGTTAGGATTAAGTGGGGTTAATGGGTTCGGGATGTTATGTGGTTGTGTGTTGTTCTATTAACATTGTTCGTGTGTTCATTATTGTCGACACCGTCACCGAGAGTGACGTGACCATCGTTTCGCGCAGCTGTTCCGTGTTGAAGTCTCGTTCAATAAAAACCAACTCTCGTTGTCGAGCGTTCAATAAAAACCTACTCTCGTTGTCGAGCGTGCCCCCCCCCCCTACAAACGTGTCTCCCCCCCCCTCAACAAACGTGTCCCCCCCCCCCCCCCCCCTTCAACTAACGTGTCCCCCCCCCCTACAATCGTGTGTCGTCGTCCCCCCTCAACAAACGTGTCTCTCCCCCCCCCCTCCCCGGTCAACAACAGTCTCCCCCCCCCCCCCCCCCCCCCTAAACAATCGTGTCCACAATTTGCCGCGAAAGCCGTGAAACCCAAACCCCGAAACCCGCCTCCACAGCGGCACACGTGGATACTGTAGGTATAACACGCTATTTTTTACGTTGAAATGCTACGTATCCAGTGTTCATGGAAACGTACACCACTGACGTTTTTTCTTGGCGACTGGGTTGTGTTTTGTGAGGAAATGGATGAAAAGCCTTCCCAATCGATAACTTTCGTGATACATTTTTGGATTGCAGTTCAATTTCCAAATCCATTTCAAATTAAAACATTTTACTGATTCACTTTATTTTCTCGAGACCATATAAAAGCGATATATTAGTCTATGTGCTCGTGTGTATCCAAATGAGCCATGGCGGCATTCAATTCCTCTTTTTTTTTTTTTTCTTTTTTTTTTTACTGTTTTAATTTCTCGTTTCTACAGATGTGCTTGATTATAAGGATGATCGATTAACAATTACTGGTGTCTTTGCCTGGACAGGTTTCCTCTGACTGCCTCTGGGCCTGGAAAACAGTTTGAGTTTGTTAGTCATTGTGAGCTAGAGACGATAAAGGGAGTTCTCCTGGTGTTGTGGACCAGGCCGTGATGGTCCGGGGGGGCTTGTTTGGGGGTTTCAGAGCATGAGGGTGCATAGTCAAACCAGTGCTGACTCATTTTAAATAAACCCGAAGCAGAGAGGGGTCTGCAGCATCAGCATAATATGCTGATGCTGCACTAGAAAGACCAGATGGTGAAGGAAGTGATGGAAGTGGACCGTAGAGGGGGTGGGGGTCACTGGGATGGAGGGGGGGGGGGTTGCAGCAGTCAGCTAAGTGGCCTCAGGAGACTTTTATTAATGGGGACTGCGGCGCTGAGCAATCATACAGCGCTGCATGGGAAGCCCACGGCTCACCGCACGGCGCACAGTTTCTCTGAGAAGTGGCCCCTAGCTTTAGCTGTGGACTACAGCTACAATCGCACACACACACACACACACACACACACACACACACACACACACACACACACACACACAGACACAGACACAGACACGCACACGCACACAAACACAGACACACACACACACACACACACACACACGCGCACACACACACAAACACACAGACACACACACACACACACACACACACACACACACACCTCACACACACACACACTGTCCGCTCAGCTGTTGTTACCTGTTGGGGATAACATACTGTGTGTTTGTGTGTGTTTGTGTGTTAGTGTTTGTGCGTGTGTGCGTGAGTGCATGTGTGCATGTAGGGGAAACACTGCAACATATTGCTAGTACTACTACTAAACTGATGGAATAACCTTTTAAAAATAGTTATGCTGTGTCATACAGTCATCATTTCATAGTCAGTACAAATGCCATATCAGACCCAATCGAGTCCACATAAACTGAAGACTGAAGAGCACACTGTACAGAATAATGTCAGGTGCCACTATGCGTCATTTCGGACAACAATATGTTTTTATTCAAGTTGGATGCAAATAATTTGCAAAGAAAATGGAACAAAAATAGGCAGGATATGTACGTTTTAGTGTTGTTTTTAGCATCCACTGTGTGATGCAGTGACAGTCTCTCCTATGTAGCATCAACTTTGATACGTAATGAAATAACATTTAACATTTAACAGAACATTTGATCTTTATCAAACATTGATGGATGACTAATAACAACATTATCTTTGAATCCAAACACTCGGGTGACCGAGGTCGTTAAAAGCTTGTTTTTTTGTGGTATTTTTGTTTTGCAGTGAGGACTTTCAGTCAATGGCCTCCTGTTTATACTGTGGACGCAAGTAACTGCATGTTCAGTAGCCCTACGGCCAAGAAAACCCTCCCCAAAGGCTGGACTGGTCTCCTTGTCTTTGTTTTAGGGGAACTGGAGGATTAGAGTGAGACTGGTGGCAGCTGTGTACATCTGCACTGTGTCTTTGGCAGGTACAAGCCCTGGGGCATGCAAGGGTTTGCTCTCAGTGTGTCCGAAACCTGACAACCTAATTGCATCACAGCAGGCATTGTTTCTCACAACACAGCCTCTTTTCGCATCCACTTTGCCAGCCTGTTTATTGTAAGGCCTATTCAGTTCACAGAACATTAGCTGATTCTCACACACATACCGAATGTAAAGACACTGAAAGGACATACAGAGAATGTACCCATACTGAATATACAGTCACAGAATGTATCCATACCAATGCATTATTCTATGATTGCAGTAAATTGTTTTAAGTGATGTTCTGGAAGAAAAGTGAACTTTATATCCGGACTCTGCACAATGATGAACTGACCTTTTATGGGATATATTTATGTCTCACCAGATAAGTATTTTCTGTGTACATGTTTTTGTGTCATACATTAATGTATTGAATTTGCTGCACATTGCGGCAACTGCTAAAGCAGTTCATGGAGGGTTCATATGCAGTATCAAAAGGCAGTAATGAATTTGTGTTTAATTCACCGCTTTCATTAAATAAATTACCCTGGGATACCTAGTTAGTTAGTCATGTAATTAAGTAAGCCTATTTTGTCATTCAGCAGTGGATTAGCTTCGGTTAGTATGCTCATTGCCTTGGTTGAGTTGAATTCCTATTTCAACTAGGAACAGTGACCTCATGTCTTGACATTTTCACCTTAGTAACCAGTACTGTAGAAAATGGGGGTTGTGTCACCTCATGCAACCAGATGATCAATGCACAGCTTGTGTGGTAAATACACTTTTATTTATGGTTATTTTTCAACAGGAGGAAGTTTCCATTTTACATGTTTATCATTCAGTGAAAAGCCATTGTGGCAACCCGGCCCCAATCCCTTAGGCCAGGTGGCCCGAGGGAGAGTTGGTGGAGGGCTTGTACCGCCGATATCCACCAGCCGGAGACAGAGAGCGTCCATTGCGTAACTCTAATCAACGCAATGGAGAACACCTGCGGCAGAGGGCAAGGAAGATCAGGTACCCTTTAAAAGGCTGTTTGATGTTCTCCCAGGGAAGGGAATCGGAAGTCCAAGCGGAGCAGAGTACCTCCAGGACCCGATACGGAGAAGCAGACTCGTGGATTTAGCGGACCTTTCCCCAGTGGCTACGAGAGAACCCGTACGCCAGGACGACGAGCGCCGACACGGCACGCACCACTGGGACGGCATCACCAACGGGAGTGACCTCCTTCACCAGGGACGAGACCGGCCCGGCCGGAGAGTCACTCCCCTGGACTCCACCGTGGCTCACGGAGTCACCTGTATGATTTTTGGTTTCCCCACGTTGGGCACAGACCCACACGTTTTTTTTCCATTATTTAATGAATAAACGCCCTACCATGCTTTGAACGGGTCTTGGCATGTGGTGTTTTCCTGCTTGAGAGGGACATTCCTGGGGCCGGGTCGCCACATATGGTGGAGAATGCAGGCAACCTGACCACGCTACGGACCACCCAGGCTTACCAACCCGCCCGCCCATGCAGAGCCCGGAAGGGCGGCTGCCGCCCAGCGTCAATAACGGGATCAAGCCCTGGCCGCCGCCACGCAGAGGGACACCGCCGAGAGCCTCGTCCTCCTCCGGGAGGCGGTACTACGCCTCACACAACAGGCAGTTTGTGAGGCCCCGAGATCCGCCCCGACCAGCCTCCTCACCAAGCTCGGTCCGGACGACGACGTGGAGGCCTACCTGGAGGTCTTTTAGAGGATAGCACGTCGGGAGAGCTGGCCGGAGGACCAGTGGGCCCACATCCTGTCCCACTTTCTCACCGGACCCGCACAGCAGGCCAGCCAAGATCTGCCGCCGGAGCGCGCCAGCCAGTACCCGGCCCTGGCACCATTCGCCGCCAGGGCCCAACCCTTCCACGAACGGTGATTTGACTGCCGGGGCGCCGTGCGGACGCAAATATCCCAACACCGGAGGCTGATCCACAGATGGGTCGTGGACGGAGAGGGACCCAGCCTCATGGACAGGGTGCTGATAGACAATACCGTCCGTCAACTCCCGGCCGACTCCCCGAGAACCCTCACCACCAACCACCCCGACACGATAGATGAGCTGGTCCGGCAACTGGAAAACTGGCAGGTGGCTCAACAACTGAGTCTGAGCATCCGGAACCCCTCACGGCCCACCGAGACACACCGTGACGGACCAGGACTGAATCCTGTGCCCCGAACACCCCCACCGGGACCACCGACCCTCTCCCAGGAGCCCCCGAGAGGACAGACGGTGCTTCAGTTGCAGACGGACCGGACACCTAGCCCGACAGTGCCCCAGGAACCGGGACGTATCCATGCCGTCGGACTTCGCCGACCAGGGACGGTCAGGGCCGTGTCACATGTTGGGCGTACCAGAAGCCCGGGGTCCCAACCCTCCCAGTGCGGGTAGGGAATCAGGACACGCAGGCCCTCCTGGACACCGGCAGTGTCGTGACCCTCCTACGCCCAGACCTAGCTGGGGGGCGGCGAGGGGACACACGCACGTACGAGACCTGCCACGTGGTGGTGCGGACCCCCCGAGTGATGTACACGGCACAGGCTGGGATCGTACCCCACCTCCCCGTGCCCCTATTAATTGGGAGAGACTGCCCCCTCTTCTCCAGACTATGGAACCCCGAACCGGGTTACCGACCTCTGTGGGGCCCCCCACCACGACACGGTCGAACCGGCAGACCCGCCTACGGGGCTAGGGTGGCCCACTCAGCCACAGCAGAATCGTCCACCGAGGACGACGGACCCGAGGGAGATGGCCCCACCCCACCGGACACCCCAGGCCACTCGACGGAAGGAACCCCCCGAGTGGAACCCACGGAACTCTGTGGGGGGGGCGGTTCAGGTCGATCCGCAGGATGACGGCTGCAGGATGACGCCTTGAGGCACGCCTGGAGTCACGCCCTCGCCCACGACGGCCAAGCGAGGGAGTCCTGAGTTGCCTGCCACACCCTCACTTCAGCACAAGGGGAGGACTGCTGTATCGGGTAGGAGAGCGGGGGGAGCGTTGATCGAACAACTAGTAGTACCCCGACCCTATGTAAGCAAAGTGCTGTTTATGGCCCACTCCCTCGCCAGGGACGAGACCGGCCCGGCCGGAGAGACAATCCCCTGGACTCTACCGTGGCTCATGGAGTCACCTGTATGATTTTTGGTTTCCCCTTCCCCTTTGTTTTTTTCCGTTATTTAATGAATAAACGCCCTGCCGGGCTTTGAACGGGTCTTGGCGTGTGGTGTTTTCCTGCTTGAGAGGGACATCCTTGAGGCCGGGTCACCACCCCATATATATCTGTTCTTCTATTGCTTGAACTGAACAACCACAACTGCATATCAAGAATTGAAAAGAACAAAGCATACAATAAATCCATTATTAGTTAGAGACAATTTTTCTAGTTTCTTCACGCCATTTTTGTCCGCACGCACAGAATGGTAACCATCGTAGCATTTGACTTAACTTTTTTTAATTTCCGTAACACACAGATTTCATTTAAATCAGAATGGACACACAGCACAGTGTATTTTGACAATTACGGCACATTTTCTTTTCTATGGCAATCGTTGGCAGCGAGAGAAAGAAAAATAAATCACAGCGTGGTCAGGGTTGACCAATGGAACCGCTGGCACAGAGCCTTCCCACCAGAAACAGA